>NC_081353.1:37971667-38002687 GCF_029784015.1 Lycium ferocissimum | reverse complement strand
GTGAAGGAAAATTATTAGTTGATCCTACATATTACAGGAAGCTGATAGGGAAATTGAATTTCTTGACCAACACTAGAATGGACATTGCCTTTAGTGTTCAACACTTGAGTCAATTCTTGCAAGCACCCAGGGAACCTCATCTGAAGGCAGCATTCCATGTACTGAGGTATTTGAAGAATGATCCTGCACTGGGTATTTTCTTATCCAAGGACCCAGACTGCACCATCACTGGATATTGTGACTCGGCATCGGGGTGCGTATGCCCAAACTTACAGAAGATCGATGTAAGTGGTTATGTTGTGCTTATGGGAAAAAATCCAATTAGTTGGAAGTCTAAGAAACAAACCACCATCTCCTCTCCTCGCCAAGGGCGTACGGTGGCCATCGTAAAATTGGTAGGGGAGTTAGTTTGGTTGGAAAGATTGCTAACTGAATTGACTGTGAATTGCAAGTTACCTATATCAGTATTTTGTGATAGTCAAGCAGCTGTACACATTGCAAAGAACCCAGTGTTCCATGAGAGAACAAAGCATATAGAGGTGGATTGCCACTTTGTTCGAGACAAGCTGCAAGAGGGCCTTATCAGCCTTCATCACATTCCAACAGATGATCAACTGGCTGATGTTTTGACCAAAGCATTGTCAGGACCAAAGCACTCTGCCATCTTGCACAAGTTGGTAGTGAATGCTTCCCCTCCAACTTGAGGGGGGGTGTTGAGATTGATTGATTATTATATGTTAGTTGAGTTGATTAGTTGAGTCAAAGTTAGTTAGACAGCCTGTCACAAAGTCAGTTATTGAGCAGTGGCATTTTAGTAAATACAGTCAACTTGTTGGTTAGTCGGTTAGAGCCTAGATTAGATATTTTCCTCTACTTGTAATCGTGTATATATGCAAGACATATCAGAAGAAATGAAATACTTTGCATTTCCCCAATTCCACTACTGCTTCCTCTTTCTCTCTCTACTATAATTTTTGGTTCTTCATTTTCTCTACTATGTCTAACCATGGCTGAAGCTTCAATAACTCCATTAATGGAGTCTCAAAGCTCTATCTCAATTCTAATATCCTTTTATAATGGACCTTATATGGGTGAATTTGAATTAGTCGAACCATTGGATTCCGGAGCCTTACTGTCCGATATCAATTGAGTGGTGATTGGCACAAAAATCCCCCCATATGAGTCGCCTCCCACATAGAAATCATTTGATTGGTAACTCGGATTCTCAATCAACCACTGATAAATTCTCAAGAAAATAAATTTTAGTAATAACATAAAACAACAAGAATTGTATTGTGCGTCGTGAAAAATGAAATAGCCCTTGACTTTCAGACGACATATCCCTAATTAATTTGGCATTCTTTGTCGGCTATCTGTAAAAGAGAAATTGTATTGTGCAACATGAAAAATTAAGTAGCTAATGTATTTAAGACGACATATAACTAATTAATCTGGGATTCCTTGTCTGCTCTCTGTTAAAAAAAATAAAAAAAATTGAAGTATTGTGCATCATGGAAAATTAAATAACCAATGTCTTTAAGACGACATAAACTAATTAATCTGGGACTCCTTGTTAACTCTGTATAAACAAAATGTATTGTGCATCGTAAAACCTTAAATAGCCAAACATATAACTTGAAATATTTTCATTAATTAAATCTGCTTAGTGTACAAAAATATATAAGAGATTGCACACTTAATTGTTCGTATATATATGACTTGAAAGTAATTTAGACATTTACCTTCCGAAGAAATTGGTATATGTGTTCACTGGCTAGTAGAGGATTTGAATGTTTTCCATTCTGATTTGTTGCATAGGAGAATCCAGATCCTACTGGTGAATCTAAAAATATAATACTTGCTGCCTAATTCATCATCATCATGAAAAAAAGAAAATTAACGATGTTAAAAGAATTTGTGAATAAATTATACTTAATGCACAAAAGTTATTTTCACAGTTATATATATTGTGCAATTACCTTTGTGTATCCGTAGGGATGGTATGAAAGCGTTGGTAAACTTCCATTATACTCTCTAGCATCAAATCGAATAGGTCCTACGAGCAGTGACAACGCCAGAAATTCATGCAATATATATTTTATTTTTTTTAAAATAAAATACTAGAGTTGGCTTCTGGAACCAAATTTGCATATAAGAAGTAAACAAATGTGGGATAAATGGCATAGGAAAAAGACCCCGAACTTAACGAAAGAGTCATAGCATTCATGGTTCAACGATTGAAATTAAAGAATCAAAACTCCCATCACATTGTCCTGGAGTTTCAATTTCACACGTAAAAGTTCAAAACTCCATCACATTGTGTTGGGGTTCCACATAAGAAAGTTTTCGGATTCTAGCACAGTATGAAGGAGTTATCACTTGTAAAATGTTTGAACTCCGGCATATTATGCTAAAGTTTTTGGTACTTTAGTTGAGGAATTTTATCAAACGACGGCTAAACTTTAAATACTAATTCAAAAAGTGGTCCACTAAATTTTTAGTAATAAAAAAGGAAAATTTTAAGCCTATAACTACCTCTAAGACTTATTTATTAGTAATAGCTACCCTTTTTTTAAAATTATATTTGGTAGCTTAATTATTTATCAAATTACCATCTATAACTTGTTTTTGTAACTGCAGTGTATTTCCCTAAAAATAAGGTACCTCTCTCCCACTTACCCACAATCTTTTTTTTTTTTTCAAATATTTTTCTCTCACCTATCAAATCTATTTTCTCCCTCACCCCTCTTTCTCTCTTCGTTCCATCTCCTAGTCTTTTAAATTGATTTTCTCTCACCTACCAAGTTTATTTTCTCCCTCACCCCTCTTTCTCTCTCTGTTCCATCACCTACCCTAGATCTCATTTTTTCTTACAAATCAGAAGAATCCTACAATAGTAGCAGCAGCCATGGTCGACGACAGAGTGAAGCTTTATTAAAAGAGCCATGGTCGACGACGGAGTGAAGCCATGGTCGACGACGGAGTGAAAAAAGAGCTCTAACAACGGTGAAGGACGACGGAGTGAAGCTTTATTAACTAGTCCAATTGAAAGTCTTTATCTCCGGATAACGTCCTTTTGTAGCAATACGAGACGACTCGCTTCTTTCCATGAGAACACCATTGATGAGAGTTGTGGAGCTTCATGCCCACCAAGTGTTTGATAAAATGTTTCAAAGATATTTCGGTGTATTTGTGTATTAACAAACAAGATATTTAATTTTCGAGATATTTCAGTGTAGTTCAGTACATTATTTCGTTGTATTTCAATGTATTTATCTTTTTTTGATGTAAATATAGTGAATGTTCCAAATATAGAGCCTATTTTTACTACACTTTGTTTTCACGACTTTTGTATTTCGCTGTATTTCAATGTATTTCTGCATTTTATATTTCTAATTTATGAAACAGTTTCTGATATATTTCATTATATTCCATTGTATATACGCACACTACAACTTTTATATTTCTTAAACAATTAACCATATTTCATTATATTTCAGTGTATATTTTTTTGCATTTGGAAGTTTTTAGATCTTTAGTGGTTTTTGAATTCAAAAAGTTTTGATTGTGATAAAAGTTGAGAGAGATTCGTAAGCTTTTATGGAAGAACAACCATTATGCGTGATTTATGGGAAATTTTAAATTGAATCCCGTAATATTTTAAAAAAAAAAACTGTTTCATAAATAGGGCCTGATTTTACTCTTCAGTGATTTGTGTGAAATATGGTTGATTTAATTTGACTTACTATTTAAAAAGGAAAAGAATATTATGTTCCAAAAATATAGCCTATTTTTTCTCTCAGAATTTTTTTTTAAAAATATGTTCCAAAAATAGAGCCTAAATTTACTCTAACGTGTTTTGTATTTCTCTGTATTTCGCTATATTTCACAAGTATTTCAAAAAATGCGAGATACAATCGAAATACGTACAAAAAAAGAACTACAAATTGTAAATCTTCGGCTTGTAACTATAACTAGTTAGAAGCTATTAAAAGGTAGTTATTTGTGTAAGTTTTACAATAAAAAAAAAGTTATGGAAGTCATAGGATGTTTAATAAATAGTAATATTCACCTATTTCAAAGGCAATTGAATACAAAGCAGAAACCCCAGGGCCTCCAACTAGCCAAAGAAGAAGGGGATCAACTTTAGGCTGTGATTCTGATTTTATGAAGTAGTAGAATAGTTGTACTTCCTCAGATTGGCCAACACCAATATACCTGATATACATAAAATAATAATAATGATGCCTCAATTCCAAACAAATTGAAGTCGGTCTATACAAATTCTCTTAACCAAGTTAATTACTCAATTTGAACTCATCTTTACCAATATTATGCAAGTACAAGTTAAAAGTATTACAGGGATCGATGTTAATATGTATAAACTTTACTTTCTATTTGATAATTTAGAAAGTAAAGTAAATAACATGCTATAATAGATAAAACTATACTGGTAGTGTAAATTATAATCAGAGGATCAAAAAGAAAGAAAAATAGAGTGCATGAAACAAACAAAAAAGTAGAAGACTGAAGGAAATTAGGCAATTAGCAGGATAGACCAATAAATTGGAAGTAAGTTTTATGCATTGACGGTATAATTCATACGATCAGGTCCCTGAAGGTAATTTTGTTAGTAATCCCTTTTAACAAGCATTGATTGGTAACCGGTACTAATAAATACTCCCTCCGTTCTAAAATAAGTATTGTTTTAGCAGAAAAAAATTGTCTCAAAATAACAGTCGTTTTAGGAATTCAAGACAAAAGTTAGTAATTGTTTCCAACTATACCCTTATATTAAAGAACTACTTCTTCTTAATAGTGTTTAATTCTCCAGAAACATCTAGTAATAAATAAAGATAATTTAGTAAACTATACATTGTATTTCTTGATTTCTTAATGAACATGAAATGAGCTTAAGCAACACTTATTTTGAAATGAAGGGAGTAGTAGGTAATCAACTATAACAAGTCAAATAATGGTAATGATATCATAAAAATTCTTTACACTCTCAACATATATATATAACTTAAACTTACCCGGTTTCAAGCTCAAAGGGTAAGGGTCCCTTAAATCCTGGTAGATACTTGACTGGAGTTCCAGCCAAACAGATCTCTAGTAGAGCCACAAGAAGAAAGTGAAACAAGAACAAAGTGCAGACGAACTTTCTGGCCGCCATTTTGAGACCTTCAATTTTTGATGTTGTAATTAAGAGAAATAATTCTTTGGGTTATTAATTAACTCTGATGAAGACGAGATTTAACCTTCTAATTAATTGGTTTCATAGTTTAAATTAAACTAGCTGTGCCATGGCGTATGGATCTAAGTTTTAGTGAGTTGCATGTGAACCATTGCTTGATTTAGAAATAATTAAGTTGGTATATATCATCCTTGTATCTGTTATCATGAGTCAAATTTCCCTTTTCCACAGGTGACTTGGGATTTAATACTTAACACGTTTAGGGTTGGACATTTGAAATATGGAGTCATCGACAATATAAAATGACGGTATAATATCGGGTAAACAATAAATTGGGATGTGCTTGACTTTGATAGCATGATAAAAAATAAATATTAACTCATCTCCAAAAGTTAGCTCATAAGGTGAGCGGGGGGATTTTACCATGTATACATAAGGTCAGTTTTGTTTTTATATATAGTAAATGTTGAATTCTTTTAACTTCATGTGTCTAATTATTTATAATTTGAATTCTCTTAATGAAAATCCTAACTTTCTTGGTAGTTGCATATGCTATCCAACATAAACTTTATACGTGACTAGTGTGCTTGCCCGCGCTACGCGCGGCTATAAAAAAGATATAAATATGAATAGATATCAATGTTCAATATTTTTTAATGAAACATCTTTTCATGATTCTTTAAATAATCTATGCATAATCTATTAACTAAAAGAATGTTGAGTGACATTTAACTGAAAGAATATTGAGAAACATTATAATCGAATTTGAAACTCATTTAATGTCAACTTGAATGGAAGTTAGAAAAAGTAATGAAAAACTGTAAGGCAAGCCTAAGAGATAATCTCGATTTATTTAATTCTACAGTAAACGACGTAATACATGTTTAAAATATAAAATAAGAAAATGTTTTCATTCATATGTGTATGTGTATACACAAACTATTTAAACTTATAAGGGTACTAACATTAATATATAGAATATCTAAAAAGGTGGATTTGCCTGGATTATTTGTTAACATGTGGGCTGAAGCATTTTAATTATGCTTTAAACTTGAGCTCTTTAATAGTACAACTTTTTCTTTAGTAGAAACTTTTGAAATTTATCAAAAAAAAAAAAAAAAAAGGCAACATCCATTTGTTGGACTTTACTAATGAAAGCAAACAGTTGATATATCAGTGAATTTGAATTTGAAATGACTGTTAGTTCCCAATTATGAATTTTATATAAACTTTTTTTTATGATTAAAAAAGGGCCGACTTCCGTTTAATGTCGAACTATTAGCTAATTCATACACTGTTATTTGAAGCATATACTTTTATGTAAAATACAACTTAATATACTTTACCAATGAAAGTTATGTAACTTTTGTATAAATTTTAAAGAGTACTAAAAAAGGTAAAATTATAACTAAAATTTTGAAGAATTCGTTTTATAGCTATAATAGCCATACAGATAAAAATATTCAATTCAGTTTCAGTAGTATATTCAGAAATGGAATTTAATTTTACGGACATGATATGTTAATACTAAAACCAAACCATTTAGCATGCAAAAATAATGGCAATCA
The DNA here is from genome assembly GCF_029784015.1 of Lycium ferocissimum. Taxonomy (NCBI): domain Eukaryota; kingdom Viridiplantae; phylum Streptophyta; class Magnoliopsida; order Solanales; family Solanaceae; genus Lycium; species Lycium ferocissimum. The sequence goes on along the minus strand of NC_081353.1, from coordinate 37,995,922 downwards.
GAGAAATAACCAACTAATTTCTATAGACAATTCTCGTATTATTTGACAAGTTTATCATATCTCCAATAATCACCTACTAAAATAATGAAAAACAAACAAAGAAAGAGGAATTAGTTACGGAGCAAAAACAATGAACAAATAAAAAAAAAACAAATAAAAAATTAGTATGAATAAAATTAAGTCATCTAACTATTCAGATTATAAGAAAATTACATACCTTGCATGTGGTCCAAAAGAGATGTGAAATAACTTTTTTCGCAAAGTCAAATATGAAGAACTACTTGTGGATAGGGATGTACAAAGTAAACCGAAAACCGCACCAAACCGATTAACCGAGTCAAACCGAAAAAAAAACTCGACTAGTGGTTTGGTTTGACTTGGTTTGGTGTTGGGAAAAAAAAACCCGACCATAATTGGTTTGGTTTGGTTTTAGCTAAAAAAAGTCAAACCGAACAAACCAACCCGACATTACATGTATTCAATTTTTAAAATATTTTATACATAAAAATATTTATTTGTAAAGTAATTTATAAATATTTCTTAAATTTTTTCGTAATTTTTTATCTATTATCATATTATTCAAGCTTGAACTTAGAATTTTGAATGTCAATAAGTTTTATATCCTATCGATGTTAGTAACTCAAATAAAGTCCAAACCAAAACTAACTCAACACTAATCCTAACAAAAGAAATTCAATTTACCACTAGAAATGACAATAATGTTGGATATCTATTCTTTAGTTTTGCATAATTGATTTAGAGAGTAAAAATATATAACTTAAGTTTTTTTTTTCTTTGTCATATAATTAATACTTATTTTAGCATGACTTAGTATTTTCGATTATGGTCATTTTCTTTTATGGCTTGTTAATTAGCAATATTTATTTTAACCGATTATATTAGCTTTTATTGAATATTTTAATACAATGTCATCACTCTTCTCACATTTTGTGTTATTTTCTTAAGAAACACCTTAATTATATGATTGTATCTTGCTAGGGCTAAAGAAATATTTGAAGTAAAAGTTATATGTTTTGTATCAAGACCGTTCCGAAAAAAACCCGAAAACCCCGAGAAAACCGAACAACCCGAGAAAACCCGAGGTTGAAAAAACCTAATTTTATTGGTTTGGTTTGGTGTATAAATTTTAAAACCCGACGCAATTGGTTTGGTTTGGTGTTTAAAAAATCCGAACCAACCCGGTCCATGTACACCCCTACTTGTGGATATTGTCAAATTTCCCCATAGTCATTTTCTAGTCTTCTTTTTCATTTGTCCACCATTTGGTCTTCTCCTCCTCACTCCTCTTCTTTATCCCTACAAGAAAATACATCACAAAAATCGATAGATTATGAATAAGAATTGTAAAGAAATACTAAAAATTAATTTACTGAATGAGAATTACGACAAATAAAATCATCCACAAATTTTTTTTTTTTAAATAGTCCTAATGCACAGCCAAAAATGAACAACACAAGGGAATAGCTTACCCAAAAAGAGAAGAAGAATAAGAAGATATATAGGTCACGAAATAGAGTCAAAAGGCAGAGGAATGAAATTTATTGTAATTATCAGTTTCTAATTAATTATCGAGAAAAAAAAAAAACGGCTTTACGTTGATTATTATGAGTAAATATTGCTGTTATGTGGATCAACAGAGGGTTACTTGGGAATTGGGATTAATTAGTTGTACGTGGGATCACAGAAGGTTAAACGGCAAAGCTTATTTAAGGCTTTTGTTAATTCAATAGCTTATTTAGGGCTTTCCTTAATTCAATTATTTAGTAAATTATGTAGAGAAATGAAGGCAAAATTATCAAAAAAAAAAGGAGAAAAAGAATAAATGTCAATAGAAGCCATAGAGAGGTGCCACATAGGATTGTTTATGCCTAGCTTTATATTTTATATAGATTGCATAATTATTTATATATTTAATTGCGCCAACTAAATTAACCCTGCATTAAGTAAGCTGCCTGTCGAAGTAGTTGAAAGGAACAGCAATATTCATGGATCTGGCCCCGTCCCCCAAGAATGTTTGAGTACTCCATAAATATGGAGAAAAAAAATCCGCCGTTTTAATTATTTTGGGATTAGTTATCCCGGAATTGTTATGCCATCCTTCTAAAGGGACTCCCTCCGGATAAAAAAAAAAAAAAGAGTCCACTTAGCCATTTGCACATCTTTTAAGAAAATACTAACTCCTAGACAAAAATAGGTAAGTTGACTAAACTACCCCTAATTAAATAGACATTGGGATTTGATCATATAACACTTACTAGGGGCAAATCTAAAAAAACAAGGTTAATTCTTTCTTGATTTGATAAGTGGACACTTTTTTTGACCCAAGAAAAAAAAGGCTAAGTGGACACTTTTTTTGATCCGGAGGGGTACTAAAATTCTGACATAACTAATCCCGGAATTAGTTATAACTCGATTTTATCCCAACCAAACGTGGGATAAACTCATCTCAAATTTAATTATAGGATTAATTATCTCTTATCACTCGTACCAAACAAGCCCTTAAAGGACTATTATTTGTGAGAATTATAATCCTGGGATAACTTGTTCACCAACCAAATGACTCCTAAGTCTTTTATACATAGTAGTTTGGTAATGGATATTATATATTTTCATGGCTTTCTCTACATACTCTTGTTGTAATTATTTGAGAGTATATCTTCAACATATAATTATTCTGAAAGATAAAGGAGTCAACATTATTAGTTGTTAAAAGTGTTGGTAGGTCATATATATGATCAACATAATTCGAAAATATTTCATGATTTTGAACCAAATACTACAAGGCGACGTTTTTATACAAAATTATTCTGGCAATTGAAAGTTATTCGGAATCAGGGCATGCACAAACTAATAAGTTCATCATGACATGTCTTATTAAAATTTATCACTTAATTATGGTAAGTTAATAAGTATTTCTATCTCAATCTATCATTTAATATCTCAAGATTCGTTGGGGGTGATAACGTTGTAGTGGAGTTAATCCAGAGCAAAGTGTACGGACAAAGTAACCATGTTATTAACAGGTCGAATCGATGCAATTGGTTGAACTATACTTTTTGTAAGGGACCATAATATAATACAAAAATAATGTAGAAGGCTGTAGTAGACTAATATTTATAACGCCACTACTCATTTGATAACTCACTTCAAATTCCTAGGACACTTAGTACATGGAAAATATGGAACTCATGAGTAATCGTCCTAATGTTTTAATGTTTCCATGGTTAGCTCATGGCCATGTAAGTTCCTTTCTTGAACTAGCCAAAAAGCTTTCTCAAAGGAACTTTGATATATGCATTTGTTCCACACCTATGATTCTATCTTTAATAAAAGAATCCCATGGCAAAAATAATAACCTACCAAGTATCAAACTAATTGAACTCAATCTACCATCGAACATCCCAGAATTTCCTCCAGAATATCACACGACAAAAGTTCTACCGCGACATCTCGTTCCTAAGCTCGTCGAGGCCTTCAACATGGCTGCTACAAGTTTTTACGACATAATCAAGATTCATAATCCTGATTTGCTCATATATGATCATTTTCAGCTATGGGCACCGGAAATAGCCTCGTTGCATAACATTCCTTCGGTTCATTTTTGTGTCATTGGCGCTGTGACAATGTCTTTCGCCTCTCACCACGTTCTGTTTAAGGATAAGAGTTTCCCCCATCCTGCAATTTATCTAATGGATTTTGAGAAAAAGAATCAGAGGATCGCAATGCAATCATCAATTAAGCTCGTGGATAAAGAGTTCCCTTGTGGAAGCATGAAGCGATCTTGCGACATTGTTTTGATCAACAGCTGCAGGGAGATAGAGGGAAAGTACATTGACTATCTCTCGGAGTTAAGTGGAAAGAAGGTATTGAATTGTGTGTGACCATCTTATTTAAAAATTCAAGCAGTTAGAAATAATATATTTTATATCTTCAACTCGTAACATCATGTGGCCTGATTCTTTTTCATAGGTCAAGCACATATTAAAAAAAAAAAAAAAAAACTTTTTTGTTGGGTGAAGGTGAGAAATTAGTATGATTAGTATGAATTAAAATGTCACTCTGCTTAATTGTTTTGATACCATGTTGAATTTTGTGATCATTTTAATTAAAAATTTATGTTAGAAAGAATAGACTTATATTTACTTAATTATGTCTTCAACAGGTGATGCCCGTTGGTCCACTAATTACGGAGGCCAAAAGTGACAATAATCAAGAAGCGAAGAATCAAGAAATCATGCAGTGGCTGGACAAGAAAGATAAGTGTTCAAGTGTATATGTTTCATTTGGGACTGAATATTTTCTATCAAAGGAAGAGATTGAAGAGATAGCTCATGGACTAGAGCTTAGCAATGTAAATTTCATTTGGGTACTAAGGTTTCCAGTTGGAGTTGAAATGACTATTAAAGAAGCTTTACCACAAGGGTTTTTAGAGAGAGTAAAAGAGAGAGGGATCGGATGGTCATGAAATGGGCCCCACAAGACCAAATTTTGGGACATCGAAATTTGGGCGCATTCTTGAGTCATTGTGGATGGAATTCAGTACTTGAGAGTATTGATTTTGGTGTTCCAGTTATAGCCATTCCGATGCATCTTGATCAACCAATGCATGCAAGAATGTTGGTGGAACTTGGTAGTGCTGTGGAAATTGAGAGAAATGATGAAGGCAAACTATTTGGACAAAATATAGCACAAGTTATAAGAAATGTAGTAGTGGAGAAAACAGGGGAAGAATTAAGGAATAGTGTTAGAAATGTAAGGGAAAAGATAAGAATCAAAGGAGATGAGGAGATTGATGAAGTTGTGGATGAAATCTATAAGCTTTGCATGAAAAGTAGGAAGTCTTAGCTACTGAATAAGTGGTGGTTACTTTCTACATTTGGGGAATAAATTGTCATTTTTCCCTTGGGTGTACAAAAGAAAATATAAAAAAAATTTGCCCAGTAACAATTTTTACGTATGTACAAAAGAAAATACTAATCTCTCTGTTCTAATTTATGTGATATACTTTCTGTTTTAGTTTGTTAAAAAAAGAATGATACATTTCTATATTTAGAAATAATTTAACTTCAAACTTCCCCTTTTACCCCTAATGAAATGATTACAACCTCACAAATATCAATAGCTTGTTTTAGACCATAAGTTCCAAAAGCCTTTTTTTCTTTCTTAAATTCCGTGCCTAGTCAAACTATATTACATAAAATGGGACGGAGGGAGTATAAACAAAGAAAATTGGGTGAGATGTAGGAACCAAATTTTCTTTGTGTTTGTCATCAATCTAGTTCTTCCCAATCACCAAGTAACTGAAACAAATCAAAACAAAGTTCTTCTATTTGAAATGTAGACTTTCAACCATAGACTTTGATGCTAACAAAGTTCAATATGACTTGGCAGAAGATAAAGAATGGGGTGACTCCCACATCGTAATGCAATGCGTAAGCCAAAACTTCTGGTTACATATAAAATGCTGGCAAAGTGAAGTGACAAACTAATGCAGCCATGCAGTGAGCACAAAGCGAACTATTCTTTCGCCTTTTACTAAAGAATACCGTGTGCGCGCTGTAATTAGTGGCATACGCCAATTTTTGGAGGTGTTCTCAATTGAGTAACCCCTACAATTCTAGATTCAATCTTTTTATGTAATATTCCCTCAGTTGTTTACTTTCCTTTTTGGTCTAAAAAGAGTGTTTAAGTTGATAATTCAAATATAAGATTCAAATGACATTTTAGTAACGTCTCTTAATTTATAACTACATATTATTTTTTAAACTTTGTGCTAAATCAAATTAAGACACTTAAATTGGGACGGAGGGAGATTCCACAGCAACAAAGTTTTTCAGGTTTCTTTAAGCTAATTTTTCAGAATGAAAATGAGGACTTATTACTGCAACTGGAAGTGATTCATTATATATATATCACTGCCAAGAAAAACACGAATTAGTTATGAAATTCGTCACTAATCTATTGCTAAAAAGCTAGTAACTAACATGATTTTTTGATAATCTTGTTAAAGAGAATTCACGACAGAAGTTGTATAATACTAATTCCCTTTTTTTTTTTTTTTTTTTTTTCTGTTTTTGTTTTTTGTTTTGTTTTTTAGAAGTGAGGTTGTCTAATAGCAGGGGAATTCTTTCTGAGACTAATCTGATTTTAAGCTTGATCATTTTTTTTTCTTATAATTATGAATAAATCTCATGAACAGATAAACGTATGTATTAATTACCAAGTGGGAATGTGCATCATCTTCTTCTAATCCATCTGATAGTCGATAAAACACACCTGATTCTTTGTTAGAGGTTTTACAAATTTTGAACTTCATCAAATTTTTACAGTAATAATATGTTTTTGTTGATATCGGTTCCTAAACAACACCCTTGATCCAATGCCGAATCAGATGTTTGATTTTTTTTTTTTTTTGGTTGAAGATGGATTACATGATCTCCTCACATTATTTTTGGGAGGAAAACTACTTTTCCCGAGAGTGAGTTAGTGACATTTTACTGCTAAGAGAACTGAAAAAAAAAGAAAAAGAAAAAACAGATAGAGCTTCTTTGCAAACTGTCCCTCATCGTTGATACACAAAAACAAGGAGCTGGAAAGCTATAAAAACATTGGGACGAGCTTCGAAGAAACATACTTACCTGGATGGGGTCAATGGGTGATCAAGAAGGTCCATGGCCTAGGCTAATGACCTTCATTGCACTTTGAAGGGGTGTGCGCTTAAGGTCGGCCCAAGTGGTCGAGCCTACGTCATAATTTGTGGCAGTGGGGGACCTGCTTTCGTGCGGCCCCTCCCAATTCTTAAGCAAAATATTGTACTACAAGCTAATTCCCTGGGGACATTTCACTGATCAGCTTGTGTGCATGTAATTAACCTTAACGCACAATCAACTTACTTGATCTTAATATTAAATTTGTTTGCTGAGAACTTTTCCTCGAGCAGCTATTGAGAGAATTGCCTGTTTCCTGATTTTTTGGAATGTAAATAGCTTAATTCTTAAACTTTATGTGACCAGTTTGTACTTATATCCATTCTGTGATAGTATGAAAATAACAAAGCACATTCTATTGTGCAACAATGTGTTCATGAGTCATGAATACAGAATCTTTGGAGTATAATGATAATCAAGTAGACCTATACTTTGATGCTCTGCAGAAGAAAAGAAATGTGGTGACTCCCACATTGAAATACAAAGAGTAAGTCCAAACTTCTTGTAAAATATAAAATGCTAGCACAAGTGAAGCAACAAACTCATGCAGCCACGCAGTGAGCACAAAGCGAACTATTCTTTCACATGTTACTAAAGAATATCGTATGAGCGCGGCAATTAGTGACATGCACCAATTTTTGGAGGGGTTTTCATTCATTGAGTACCCCCTTTCAATTCTAGTTTCAATCTTTTGTATTGTGATGTTCCTAACAAAGGTTTTGATGTTCTTCTAAGGTAATTTTTCTCAGTGAAAAAGAGGATTTATTACTGCAGCTGGAAGTAATTTATTTATCAAATTGAATTTTCTCAAGTGATATGCAATAAGGAGGTTTGGGCCCAAGTGGTCGAGCTTACGTCATTATTTGTGGCAGCGAGGACCTATGTCTGTGGCCCCCTACAAATTTCTTTGCATGTTTATAAAAGGTCGGAGTCGAACAGGCTAATTTTTGATGTGACATTGTCAGTATGTCATTAACCAAACATTGTCGAAGGGCCAGTTAGCTAAATGTTACCAGTTTGAGTTCGGAATTCTATGACAGTCCATTTGATTTACTAGGCTCCTAGTCTATTATTTGTATCCTTAACGGCATGCTTTTATACCTATAGAAATATCACGACATATTCCTTCCTTTTTAATTTTTTTGTGCCCAATTAAACTCCGTGTCATAAATTGAAAGGAGAAGTAATTAACAACAGTTAAGATGAAAACTTTGTGTTTTATTGCGGGTAAAACCAAATAGAAGATATATTACAAGGTTGTAACTTCCCAATTAGTGTCAATTAAGGAGGCTCATAAGATAACCAACGTTTCAACATAGCCAAACATTGAGCTGCGTCCACTCTGGAGCAGTTTGTCCAGATCTCTGTCAAAAATTGAAATAGAATTAAAATTTTCCAAACTAATATGAAATGACAAAAAAAGACACTTAAAGTTGACAATACAAAAATATATGCATCGTATATTATGTATAATATTCTTGCCATCAATGTTGCATATGTCATTCCATTGGAATAACTTCTCGTGTACCTATTTGACAATATCATTATGAAATAAAAAGTCAAACTCACACAAATAACTATCTTAAAAGGTCCAATTTACCCCCATAGCAATCTTTTCTAAATTACCATCATTAGCTAACATTCATATGTATTTGATGTATTCCATTGATTTTTTTTAATGTATTTTAGTGTATTTTAATGATTTTTTTTTTTTTTGCTTTGATGTATTTCAGTGGCTTTTTTTGATGCATCTCTTTGATGTATTTCAAAATACATTGTGTACATTCAAAATACATTTGAAGCCAAATACATTCAAATTTTCGTGTATTTGAAAACACTGTTTATATATTCACTGTATTTGAATGGATTCAAATAAAATTTCAAATACATTGTGTACATTCCAACTACATATGAAGCCAAATACATTCAAATTTTCGTGTATTTGAAAATACTATATTTGAATGGATTTTAACAAATACATTCAAATACAAGACAAAAACATTCAAATACATGACAAATACATTAAAAAACAGTGTGTTTGACTTTTAACAAATACACTAAAAAATACAAGACAAATACATCAAAAAACAATGTGTTTGTGAGATGTAGCTGTTGTTGAATGTATTTGTATTTGACTTTTAACAAATACACTCAAAATACAAAAATACACTCAAACCCGCACATCTGAGCCAACTAGATCTCACAAACACACTATTTTCCGGCCATATTTGAAATGCGACGGTGACACCACCGTCTCCGTCACTGTCACCACAGATCTGAGCCGCCGCAATACGTCACCGTCACCGTCACTAGCCGTTACAAGCCGCCACAATACGTCGCCTTCACCAACAAATTCCCGTCACCAACAATATCCCTATCTTGTCGATTCTATGTTTTAAACTTAACATGGAGTAAGGTGGATAATAGTAGCCTGCTTCCGGTCCTTTTTCGATTGCTAAAACTTTTGATTGTTATATGAATGTAGAATTTAATCATCTTAAAGATGAACGGAAACTAGCAAAATTAGGTAGGACCAAAAGGGGACTGGTTCTTTGGAAGGTCTTTTCTTAGTGAGAATTACCTTCAGATCTGTGTTTCACGCCTAGTGGAGCGACTATCTCTGCTGGTGGGGGTAGCGGCGGCGCAGGCCGTGGGGTGGTGGTTATGTCGGCGCAGATGAGAGAAGAGGAGAGAGTTTTTTTAAGGGTTTTTTTAAATGAAAAATTTGAAATGGGTAGTGAGTGGGAATAGAGAAAGATATATGTATTTGGGTATGTATTTTTGATATAGCTACCACTTGTAATTTAGAAAAGTTAATTAGCTACTAACTATAATTAAATAAAAAGGTAGTTAATATTAATAATTAGGTCTTAAAATAAGCTACAATGAGTAAAAATTCCAAATAAAAACCTTAGGATTTTTGTAGAGTTAGCCTCAAACTTATGTTGCTCGGACTCTTAAATAATGTCACTAGGTACGTGTCAGATCCTCCAAAAATAGTGCATTTTTAAAAAATTCAACACGGATAAGTGATATTTTTTAAGAGTCCGAGTAGTATATCCTCAATCACAGGGGCGGACGCACGTTATACGAAGGGGTATCATTCGACACCGCTTGGCCGAAAATTTTTAGTGTTAATATGTTCAACACGAAATGTTCACGAATAATAAGTCAAATAATAAACATGACAATACTTGGCAGAAAGGGATCCTTGCCTCGATGGTAAAGCGCAGCATCCCCCTTTGGCACGTCAATAGTTCGAAACTCGGTGTTGGCTATCCATTGTTTTTAATTTTTTGGTTAAGTGCTGATGCAGGCTTGATCACGAACTCCTTACTTAAAATAAACGAACCAGGTAGCCAACGAAGGACAAATTTCATATTTCATATTTGACTATACACAATAAATACATAAAACAGATTTTTTTAAAAAACTCCTTTTTCATTTTGCAATTTTTAGGATAGTTATAGTAATTTATTAATAAGATTTTACTTTATTTTTTGTTAATTAAAAATTTATTCACCTATTTAAATGTCGACACCCCTTGCAAAAATTCCTGTGTACGCCACTGCTCAATCATAACTAGAAATTAATCTTGTGAACTTACCCTGCAATTTGACCATCATATGTCCATGGCCTCCAATCCCCAAAATGGAGTACTTTAATGATCTTATCCACCATTCAGTAGATTGGTATGGTATATTTAAGTACTCATGGTCACCACTGTTTCAAAAACCAAAAGCATTTAATTTTCCTGATGAATTATATTCTAATTTGTTGAATGTCTCAACCTTTAAAGCATGAGGTCAATTTAACATACTAGTAACAGTAAAGTTACAAAATTATCTGTCTCGTCAAGAAAATTGAACTTTGTCCATTATAAATGTAAAGTCACTAAGCTTTACCTTCCATAACGACATAATATAACCTACCCGTCAAGGTGACTTTAATGTTTGATGAATTGCTCATATTTTTTACCAGTTCTTGATCAATATTTTTCTAATTTTTACTAACAAATATTTTCAAAAATAGATATGAACTTAATTCCCTCCACACACCACCCCCCCCCCCCCCAACCAAAAAAAAAGCCTTGAATACCAATAATCTTCTAAGAAGTGTACATGATTCCAAAGGACAAATTCCGAACAGTAATAAGTAGTGTTTTTTTATTTTTTTTATTTTTTTTATTAATGTCAAATGGAGTCAACCATTCTTGGGAGACGTGGCCAGGATCCGCAAATTTTGCATTGTCTTCTACTGTAATATTTTTTCCCCTTCAAGAAAGTTAATTAGCTTAGCTCATTCTCGTATACACTTTCATTCAATAAATTTCTGATCTGAATAAAGAAAATACAACTGCAGAAAACATATGCATGCGTTTGTAAACTCATTCCAATTATATTTTTTAATAATGATACCTAATCAAATGGAATCGAATGTTAAGTGTTTTTTTCTTCATAGATAGGTTTTTGGTATGAGCCTATTAGTAGCATTACTTTTCTTATTTGAAGTTTGAACAAAATTAAGTAACAAAAATTAAAAATCGGAAAATGATCGAGAGGAACTGAGATGATTGGGATGGTATGATAAAAAGTTTATTTTTTGTAAGACACACAATATACTGAAAGTTGGCACGGTATAAATTTCTTATACCAACTTACCGTGTATATAAGTTAAACACTTTATTCAATAGCTAACAACCTAACAGCTCTTATTTTTGATGCAAAGCTTTGAGATCTCATCCACAGCTTCATCAATCCCCTTTTCACCTTTCATTCTTATTTTTTCTCTTATTTTTCTAACATTATTTCTCAAATCTTCCCCAATTTTCTCCACTACAGCATTTCTTATAACTAGTGCAATATTTTCTCCAATTAATTTGCCTTCATCATTTCTCTCAATTTCCACAGCAGTACCAACTTCAATCAACATTCTTGCATGCATTGGATGATCAAGATGCATAGGAATGGCTATAACCGGAACGCCAAAAACAACACTCTCGAGTACTGACTTCCATCCACAATGACTCAACAACGGTCCCAAATTTGGATGTCCCAAAATTTTGTCTTGTGGGGCCCAGTTCACAACCATCCCTCTCTCTTTTACCCTATCTAAAAACCCTTTTGGTAAAGCTTCTTCTATTGTCATTTCAACTCCAACTGGAGATCTTAGTACCCAAATGAAATTCACATTGCTAAGCTCTAGCCCATGAGCTATCTCTTCAATCTCCTCCTTAAGACAAAAAATATTCAGTTCCAAATGAAACATATACACTGGAACACTTATCTTTCTTGTCCAGCCACATCATAATTTCTTGATTATTGCCAGTACTTTTGACCTCCTTAATTAGTGGACCAACGGGCATAACCTGTTGAAGACATAATTAACTATAAGTAAATAAATTAAAGTATATATACTTCCTCCGTTCAATTTTATGTATTTTCTTAATTTGACTGGGCACAGAGTTTTAAAAAATAAAAGAGAGACTTTAGAATCTTGTGATCTTAAACAAGTCATGCAAAATGTTGAATTGAAAAGTTACTAAATATAAAAAGTGACATCTTTAAACAGACCAAAAAGGAATAAAGACACATAAATTGAAAGAAATGGTGGAGTAGGATAATTTCCACATGTGCTTGACCTGTTAAAAAATAATTAGGTCCACACGTATGGGATCATATTGAATAAACAAACATAATTAATTAAGCGAATAAAAATGTAATCTTCTAGCAATTTATACTTTTAGATGAAATGGTCAGACAGTTCAATATGACTTTTTTTTTCCGCTTAACTCCGAAAGATAGTCGATGTACTTCCCCTCTATCTCCTTGCAGCTGTTGATCAAAACAATGTCACAAGATCGCTTCATGCTTCCACAAGGGAACTCTTTATTCACGAGCTTAATGTTGGAAATTTGGGAGAGCAAGAAAACACAAATAATACTCAAAACTCACTAGAAGAGAAATGGAGGAAAGATGATTTTCTATTTAACTTGACTTGATCCAAATGGCTAGATTACATGACTATTTATAGGTGAACTCATCCATGTATCTAGCCTAACATACATGTATCACTATTAATAATTTCACACTTCACATCCTCCAAGTACATGAATAAGAACTCACTAGACTAATCTAGAATTTTCCACCAATTCATGTATCGCCTAATACATTAATCTACTAGTTCATGAACTAAATTAAATATAATGTGAACAAATTAAATAATGTGAACAAAGTGACTTTATTTGGTAGCCACTTTGTTTCTCCACCATGCTCTTAAAATTCTTGAAGTTTTCAAAAACCTCAGATTTTTCCTTCAAAAAATATACCCAAGTTTTTCGAGAATAATCATCAATAAAGAGAAGGAAATAGTTACTTTTATCAAGTGAGACCGGCTTGATAGGTCTGCACGCATCCATATGAATCAACTCTAAAGGACACCGTGCACTTGTCAATGACTCTTTGGGAAAGCTTTTCCTTGACTGCTTTCCAAAAAGACATCCTTCGCAAAGCTGATTAGGATGGTTAATGGTTGGCAACCCTTTCACCATTTTTTCCTTTTTCATCAACCTTAGACTATCAAAATTCAAATGGCCAAATCTCATATGCCAAAGCCAAGATGAATCTTTGACACATGAAAATAAGCACCTTGGTACATCACTTTGAAGATTCAAAACAAACATTTTATTTTTAGCCATAGGAACTTTGGCTAACAATCTCCCATTTTCATCTTTCATAGTCAACTTTTTATCTTTCAAATGAATGTCATAATTTTTCTCAAAAAGCGCATCCCAAACTCGACTATTACTTTGCATTTCCGGTATATACATGACATTGGAGATAAATTGATGACTTCCATCTTTCAAACGAATTAAAATCGTACCTTTTCCTTTGATTTTAACTTTTGAAAAGTCTCCAAGAGGAGATGTTGCCACCATTAAATTCCTCAAACTCAACAAATAAATGCTTCTTCCTACAAATATGGGTGCTTGCACCTGAATCAAGGTACCATTTATTTCTTTCTACACTTACTTCTTCTTTACATGCCATAAGTAAAGTGTCATCTTCATCTTCATTTTTGCTCTCCACAAAATTATTTATCTCCTCCAAATTATTTTTACATTCCTAGGAAAAATGACCATATTTATGACAAGTATAACATTCAATATTTGATTTGTCATACCTTCCTTGATTTGACCTCCATCCTCTACCTCTTCCGCGGCTCTCTTCCTGGTTGGAGTCTTGACTTCTATTTTCTTTAGCTCGGAGGTTGACTACCACCTTCTTCCCCTCTACCACGACCTCTTCCACGCCCACAACCTCTTTGTTGTAATCCACGCCTTTCATCTTTCTCCTTCGAAGAAAGTTTTGCTTGCAAAGCTTGTTCAACCGACTCTTGTTTCGGTTTCTTCAACTTTTCTTTATATGCTTGCAAAGAACCCGTGAGTTCTTCTATGGTCATGGTGTCCAAGTCCTTGGACTCTTCAATGGCAACAACAATATAATTAAATTTTGAATCTAAGGATCGTAATATTTTTGCAACAACCCTATCATCATTCAACTCTTCACCATATCTCTTCATTTGATTGACAACCGCCAAGACTCTTGAAATATAATCCGAAACTGATTCGGATTCCTTCATTTCGGCCGATTCAAATTCTACTCTTAAGGTTTGGAGACGAACCTTTTTCACCTTGTCCAAACTTTTAAAGGAAGTTTGAAGAATATCCCATGCTTGCTTGGAGTTGGTTGCATTTGCAACCTTCTCGAACATCTTTTCATCCAAACTTTGATGGATGAGTGTGAGTGCCTTTTGGACTTTCTTCTTTGTGGCAACGGCATCATCTTCTTCATCAATGCTGCTCTCCACAATTTCCCATACATCATAGGCTCCAAGCAAAGCCTTCACTCGGATGCATCAACTTCCATAATTTTCTTTAGTGAGCATCGGAACTTGGAATGGAGTTCCATTGGTGTTAGTCATTTTCTCTCTATGTTTTGTTGCCTCTCAAACACACTGGCTCTGGTACCAAATGCTGGAAATTTGGGCGAGCAAGACAACACAAATAATACTGATCAAAACTCACTATAAGAGAAATTGAGGAAAGATGATTTTCTATCCAACTTGACTTGATCCAAATGGCTAGATTAATTACATGACTATTTATAGGTGAATTCATCCATGTATCTAGCCTAGCATACATGTATCAATATTAATAATTTCACACTTCACATCCTCCAAGTACATGAATAAGAACTCACTAGACTAATCTAGAATTTTCCACCAATTCATGTATCTCCTAATACATTAATCTACTAGTTCATGAACTAAATTAAATATAATGTGAACAAGTTTATTTTTTCAACACTTAATCGATGATTCTCTGCTTCTTTTTCTCAAAATCCCTTAGATGAATCGCAGGATGAGGGAAACTCTTACCCTTAAGAAGTATGTGGTGAGAGGAGAATGAATAAGTGACCGCACCTACAATGGCAAAATGAACTGAATGAATATTATGCAATGAGTCCACTTCAGGTGCCCATGCATAGTTGGAAATTATCGTATATGAGCAAATCAGGATTAAGAATTTTGATTATGTCGGAAAATGTTGTGGTAGCGGCCATGTTGAAGGCCTCAATGAGCTTAGGAACGAGATGTCGCGGTAGAACTTTCGTCGTGTGAGATTCTAGAGGAAGCTCAGGGATGTTGGATGGTAAATTGAGCCCAATTAGTTTGATATTTGGCAGGTTATTTTTGCCATGAGATATTAGGCAGGTTATTTTTGCCATGAGATTCTTGTATTGAAGATAGCATAATAGGAGGGGAACAAATGCATATATCAAAGTTCCTTTGAGAAAGCTTCTTGGCTAGTTCAAGAAAGGTGAGAAAGCTTCTTGGCTAGTTCAAGAAAGGGGTTTACATTGCCATGAGCTAACCATGGAAACATTAAAACATTAGGACGATTACTACGTTCATACCCTCCATGAATGAAGAAGAAGAAGAAGATGATGATGGTGATGATAACGATACGGTCAAGCTCAGGTTGTTTTTATAGAATTTAAGTTATATACATCGATAGTGTAAAGATTCGTTTTTTTACTAATATAGACCACATGTATTGTAAGTGTGTAATCCTAGGAAAGTGAGTTATCAAATGGACACAATACATAGGGTTGTAGTTAATTATAATGATTTGTCTACTGGCCCCCCCTTTTTAAATTATTCACAAAAAGAACAGTCCAAACAGGTTATTATTACTTAATTCCAACTTATATATTACTATATACACACATGACTCTTTAAACTAGAATTAATACCCGACACAAGTGCAGTATTGATTATCTTGCGTGCAGTCTAACTTAACTAACCATATTTAATTGTCCTTGTGGTGGCGACGTTGCAATATCCTAACCAATTCACCAGATCAAGATCCAGTTGCTTCCACTTAATTAACGGTATGATTATCGAACTAGTAGTACTTAATCCTCAAAACTTCATATTCTCTGCATTAACTTCTTCATACACATTTTCTTTTAGATCTTCATACACATATCACAAATTCAAATCAAACCAATTGTTTCTGGATTCTAGCACTTGAAGTGACTTGATTCTGAATTTATAATTTATATATACAAAATGAATTTTTAAGACAAATGCATTATTTGAACTAAAATTACTGTCTTCTGCCAACATCCGCGAGCCGCCCCTCCGGTGTGTTTTAGGCACATTTCACGGGTTCAAAACATGAATAGAATACCAAATTTGATATTTAAGTGGAAGGAGTAAATTTCTAATCAAATTGTTACTCAAGTTAAGGAAATTATGAAGTAAAGTCACTTTATTTTATTTTGTATCAATAAAATCGCTCGGCTAGCTTGTGTGTTATATTTTATAAAGTCACCATTGTCAGGTTGCCGGGAAATCCTTGGTTGCATTTTAAATTCTAATTTAGATTCATGTAGGACCAAATTAGTACTCTAGTACTAAAAAAAAAAAAAAAAAAAAAAAAAACTGAAAACATTTATTTGGGGTTATTTCGGTCTCATCAAAACAAGAAAGTGCTTGTCCAGCCAGAAAGCTTTTAATAATAAAAAAAAAAAAAATCGCTACTCAAAACACAGTGTTTTATGCAAATGCAATTATGCTTGTTGTTGCTTTCATGCTTCTATTCCTGGTTGTATATTATCGATAGGTTAAAGATTTCAGATAAGAACTAAAAAAGAAAAGGAAAAAAAAAAAGAACATGACACAGCAATATCTCAAATTTAGAAAAATAACAAGCACAGTTTAATGTGTGCATTTTCTCGTCAGACTTTTGAGTGATTGTACAGTGGTAAAATACTCCCATAATTTTTTTAACTTGGGCGATCATTTGAAAAATTTATTTAGTGGACAAGAGTTGGATTGTGCCAGGTGAACACCCTAAGCTACAGGCTCAGCCAACATAAGTTGTATGAGAGTCCATTACTCCATTATACTTTTGCTAGATGGATATGTGGGCCCATTTACATATTTAAAGCTATAAAATAAAGGGGAAAGGACACAAATGGCTGCTTGGCCATAAATAATCTCATGCGCTGGCTCATTTATTCCCAAACTTAAAAATTAGCCCATAAACTATTCCCATTCGGTAGCCAAAATCTGTAACAAGCCTTTTGTGGCGACTAAAAGTCGCCACTAAAGGGTTGTCAGAAAAATCAGACTTTTTAGTGGCAATTAAAACAGTCGCCACTAAAGGTTAAATATCCCAAAACATATATAATATGTGTATATTTAGTAAGAAATATCCCAAAAAACTCTGAGGCGATTTTTGTATATAATATGTATCGTTTGTGTATAAAAATATGTATCAGTTTCTATCTGTAATGTATAGAAACTGTATAAAATATGAATCACTAAGGTATGTATCATTTTTGTATATAATATGTATCATTAATGTATATAATGTGTATTATAGAATAGAAACTTGTATCATTTTTGTATAGAAAGTGTATATATAATTCCAGCATATGTATATAAACTATATCAGTCTTGTATAGAAAGTGTGTCATACGTATAAAAAATGCATCATAGAAACCGTATCATTGTGGTATATAATATGTATCACTATTGTATATGTTAAAAATAAATATCATATCATTATTGTATAATATATGTATAATAAATGTATAATTAACGTATAATTTATTTATAATAAATGTATGATTAATTCCAGCATATGTATATAAAATGTATAATTCTTGTATACAATTCGTATATATATTCAAACACATGTATATATCTTAAGAAAGCCTTTTAGTGGCGACTTAGTCGCCACAAAAAGTCTTTTTTTTTTTTTTTTAGCGCTTGGGCTGTTGGGCCGGCCAGCCTTGGCATTATTTTGGGCCGACCAGCCATTTTTTGACATTATTTTGGGCCGAACGGACACCTAGTGAAATTAAGCCCAAACAATGGTTAAATGTAGGATTAGTTTGGCTGAGTGGACACATAGTGTCATTTTCCCTAAAATAAAACAAAGAAGAAAGAGAAAGTGAAGTTCTGAACCAAACTAAGAGCCCGTTTAGCCATAAAAATTATTCACTTTATTCCGAATTTTTTTTTCACTTTTTTTCAGAATCAGCGTTTATTGAAAATTTCAAATACAACTTGAAGTTATATTCCGGAATTCCAAAAACAAAAAAAACTTATTTTTTTAAAAAATTCACTTTTTTCACAATCAAAACAACTACATGTTAATAAAAAATACAATTTCAAAAATTATGGCGAAACACAACTCTAACTCCAACTCTAAAATTCCAAAAAAAGTGATTTTTTTTTTTATTTCTATGGCTAAACGCCTACTAAAAGTGGATTGTTGGGTCCACAAAAAATTAAGTTAATAAATTATAAAAAAAAAAAAAAAAGGCATTGAAAGTAGGTGGATTGTGGGGTCTACTTTTTTATTGAGCCCGTTTGGATTGACTTATAGTTCGCTTATGTCGTTTTTTTTTTTTAGTCAATTTTTGGTCAGATACTTAAAGTTATTTTGTGCTTAAAATAAGCTCAAAAAATAATTGAGCCCATTTGACTTATTTTATCTAAAGCAATTAAAGCAAAACAAATTATAAGCCAAAAAAAAAAGTTAGACTACCCCAACTTATTTTTTTGAGCTTATAAGCTGCAAACAGCTTATAGGCATAAGCCCATCCAAACAGGCAAATTATCTTCTTCAATGCTCATTTCTACCAAAGTACTGGCCGTTTCTCTTCTTCAAGAAAACTTGGTTCTTCCTTCTAAGTTCTAAGCCTACTCATTCAATTCTATTCAGCTATTAGAATCACATATTCATCTATTAAAATTAAATAAACAAATTCTTTGAAGATTGGTGCTCAAAACTTTGTTGACAACCTAGTGTCCTGCTAATGCTAAGAAAAAATAAGTCTTTGCACCTTTTCGAATACCAAAACCTTTTGCCACAACATATGAACTGTATGCATTATATAATTCCTCTTTTGAACTAAATTTCATACCGATCTCAAAGACAAAGTTCTCGTTGATGCTATTGTCACGACCCAAATCATGGATCATGCGGGCACCCACACTAAACCTCCCTGGTGGGCGAACCCTTCAGATAACTACCTTAATTTGATACAACATGCGGAATAAATGCTATTATTATAAGAAATTCCCTAAAATCTCATTTAGACTCATACAATGAGCTTCTAAGAAGTTTACAATTTGAATAGATAATGTACTAAAATCGGATACGACTTCGTTTTTAAGGATGAGAACAACGTAAACGCAAGGAGAGACTCTGGGTTGCAATATTTCACCCAAACGTCTTTGACGAATGCCTCGAAACGGTCGAGACTCCGAACATCACCCGAAAATAACTCTACACCTGCATGAGTGTAGCAAGAGTAGTATGAGCACAACACTAGGCTCGTAGGTATCATAGGCCGACAATGGTTAGTTCACGCATATAAACAAGAAGCAACTAACAAGTAAGCAGATAAGTAATCAAACACAGCCACACATCTAGACATGAGAAAAATTCGCATTAACGATAGTCACGTGGATCTCAATATCTCGATTATAAGCCTAGGGAGAATTCTATAAACCTCGATTCCATCCGTACCCTTTAAAATAAATACTCACAAACAACAACTCGGTAATTCACAAATCAAGAATCAATCGGAGAATGTGCCATGCAATGATATGAATGACCATTCAAACGGAGTGCTACGCAATGCAACGTCGTGCTATGTAAATGTTATGCAATGCGGTAGTCACCTCTCACACTCCACTCCCGTACACACATGCTATGGCAATGCCTCATAGTCATGACCTATGGGGGACCCGCGAAGTCCATGTACCACTCGCTCCGATATATAACCTCGGATCACGAGCACACTCTCACGATCCCGGCAAAGACCTCGGGCATCGGACACTCCATCGTTCCCGGCAAGAAACCTCGGGCAACAAACACTCACAATCTCGGCGAAACCCTGAGTCTCTCTCCGTCACTCTCAATCTCGGCGTAAAACCTCGGAGTCTCTCGTCACTCACCCTCCGCAAAACCTCGAGTCTCTCAATCACTCTCCTCACCAATATAACAACATAAGAGTAATATGAAAGCATGTCACATGATATTTACCAACTATATCACCAATATGCAATAAACAAGTACAAGTCATATTATTGCCCACGCCAATCATCAATATTACCCTTCCCTTTCATAAGGCGTGAGGAGCTAGTATGTGATAAAAAGATACAACTAGGTGATAATTACATCACATAGCACATAGAATATGGGATGATGCCTCGCATGAAATCAACCTCAATAATCACCGCAATCATAGGTTCCATAGATTCATACTAGGAATTGCAATTCAATATTCAATTCTCGCAATAACCTTCCTCTTCCATATGACCCGTGGGATAACAAGAGAGAGAGAATTATATCAAATACATGAAATCACAATACAATGACACCACATAACAATATCGTAATAATGGCGACGAGCCCACATAATATTACAATAATGGCGACGAGCCCGCACAACCGATAATGGCGACAAGCCCACATAACAACTCGGTAATACCAACCTAGATGGAATTTACCTCCACACCATGCCCGAAGGCCTATCATGCTTTCCCGTCAATCACTACTATTTACATACGTTTCGCTAACCGAGTCTCAGACATAAAGTAAAACCGAATCTCTACCTCAATGCCGAACTTGTCACGAACTTTCACGCAAGGCTTTTTCCTTCGAAGTGCTTCCGATCGGACAAGGTCTTTATTGCTTATTCGTCACACAATATGTGTACGCTACCCAATAATACTTCAACCTATATTAAGACGCCAACCGCCTATGGTTAAGCTACGGGGAGATTCAAACGTATTCTAACGTTAGTAACTCCTTTCTAGATGTTTAGGCGATGTTTTCTCGTATCTAAACCAACCACATACTACCAATACAACATCAATAATTATGTGTTCAATACCAATCCGGATGTGCCCACACAATATTCTAAACGCCCCACATTCATAACATAATAACGATTCACATACGGCTTCGACATTCTCAAGTTACTTTTATTAGTTTGTAGCCTTAACGTTTGTACGTAACAACTTATAACAGATTTCATCCAACATACAATATGATGTATACTCTTAACTTATAATTATTCTTTCCAACTTAATGAAAACACAAGTCCAAAGCAGTCCACTACCACAACATGTCCAAAAGCAGCCTCTAACCGACAACATAACGATGTTCGGAATTCTTGCAAACGTTTACGAACATACTAAGCCAACCACATGCGATTTTTATACATCATTTCATGTCTTCTTTTCATATAATTTTAGTAAGTTATGACCAGCTATCCACACGACAAGTACAACATCAATTCATACGCAACTACGCTATATCGTCATTTTTATAATCCTTATAACAACTCACTAATGATTTTAGTTTCAACTCCAACCATTAAACACCTCATTTCCATCATAAAATTCATGATAATAACAATCAAAATATCAAGTAAAAACAGTTCACTAACTTCTTCTAGCTACCCACACACACGCTACACCATGCTTCAACATCACTCACATAAAATCATAGATTCAACCATTTTCATACTAACATAACTTCACCTTTAACCTTCCAATTCTTTTCATTCTTTTTACCATGAGATCTATGATAGTAACAACCATATTTATTAAAGAAAATCAGTCCATTAATTCCACCAAAACAAGTCCTACGGCCAACTAACATTCAACACCAACTTTCATGATTTTATGCATGCGATTCATGTTCGTCAAGTTACAACCATACTTCAACATCAACACATATAACCCCATAACTACCATCATGTTCCAACATCAACACACCTTATTTCATGCATACAACTC
Organism: Lycium ferocissimum; assembly: GCF_029784015.1. Lineage (NCBI taxonomy): Eukaryota > Viridiplantae > Streptophyta > Magnoliopsida > Solanales > Solanaceae > Lycium > Lycium ferocissimum. The sequence continues at coordinate 37,973,795 of NC_081353.1, read as the reverse complement.
ATATTCACACATCTACATCACCCTTAATACATGAAAAGAAAGTTAGATCTTACCTTGACAACTTGACTTCTCTACTTGGCTAGAGTTGGTGACTTGAGATGGAAATGGTTCTTGTTGCTCCAAAGACCTATCTTCACGTTTTAGGGACCTTCTAAAGGGTTGAAACACCTTGGAAAATAATTTTTGGATCAAGACTCAAAGGGCTCAAAAATCAGCCCCTCTTGGCCGAATGGCTCTCCTCTCTAGGCTCTAGGTTTTCTTTCTTTGTGTTGTGTAGTTGAAAATGAATTGTGATGGCTGATTTCTTAGTCATTATTTGGTTCAACTTTGATGCCTACAAGTTGGTCACATGCTCCACTTATGGCATGATTCATTCCATTAACTTTACACTTTAAATTTTCTAATTTGTTTTCTACAACTTTTTGGCCAACCTCACCTTGTTTTCCTTTCTTCTTTCTTTTCAATTGTTTACAAGACAATTGTATGTGTGGTGAATGATTCATACACCACCCTTTGTCCATTGTAATTATGCCAAGATGAATGAGCAATATTTAATGTGAAATGATCCCTCCACCATGTTATGTCCTCCTAAAACAATGTATACTTTCATAAAGTAGTAGATGCTTAAATATTCAAATGCATGGCTTCACATGGATGCCTTATTTTCAGTCACTTGGCTGAATTCCATACTCCTTTTCTTTCAATTTGGTTGTCCACAATATAATGTAAGTGTAGTGGATGAATCACATTTAAATGTATATTTGTATGTCTCCCATATAGTAGTCTTATTTAAGATGACTTTGAGTCATCTTTTGGACATGTCATGTTAATGTTCATATTGGCTCATTGTTGCCACTAATTTTAACTTAACACCACGATTAAGTAGTTCCTAATTTCCATTAATGCTTCTATACCAAACAAAATTTGTAGATAAATTGTGACTTCAAACGAAATCGGAAGTTAAAGTCTCTACTTTGTATCTTGAGATAGTCTTAATACTCAGCCCGACTTGAATCATCCATATCTCCTTACCCCGATATCATTTTTGACGAGATGTTTGTTGCGTTGCAAACTAGACTCGATGAACTTAATTTTAGGCTTTTGAAACACCTTAAAAACTCCTCATATACTAGGAGATATGCCTCCTACAATATAGGCTAAAATCGGGTCCGAGATTTTACTGAAATTGTTCCGATTCATTTCGTTTAACTTCTAATCCTCTTCCAACCTCATGTAACCTCTTATACATACATATACACAGTCATTTAACTCCATAACAATTCATATACATGTCTCGAAGGGTCCGTAGAATCACAATAACCATAAGTAGAACTCACAAAGCTTCGACGAAACTCCAATCGAAAAAGATATTCCTATCTTTGTCCATCTTCTATATCATTACTAATAATCTCAAATACTTTAAAAGGTCACTCACATTACCTCATATACATACTCATAACGCGATTTCAAATCCTTTAGGTTACAAAAGTCACCTCGAGATACTTAAGACAACCATATTTATAACGATATTCTTACTAACTCGATTAACTTTCCTTGAACCTTCTTAACTCATTCTTTCTTGTTTTAATACAAGTAGCACGTATTATTATGGAGTGTGACATTCTCCCTCCTTTAGAACATTCGTCCTCGCATGTCAAATGAGGACTAAAACTCGTCAATTAAATAACCGAATCACCCGTTATCGCGTACTATGTATGTGTAAGATTTGACCACGAAAAGGGTGTTTTTAGGAATATTATGCCTAAAAGTGCTAAACGACCAAATGGGTCGTTACAACTATAAACATTATGCGCTCTTGTGGAATATTCTGGATCGTTAACATTGTGATCTACAATAATAGTTTTTAAATTATAAGTATCAAACACAAGGAATAGGTAAAATATAAATAAAATGTAGTATTTAATAAATTATTTCCATACTGGAATTAAGGAAATTTCATAGAAGTGAGACATTACCTTCTTGTTTAGAAGGCCCTTTATCAACATTTACATTCTCCATTCATGATTTGAAGCACAAATAATCTGTACAAAAAAAAAAAAAAAACTATTGCATTAAGGGTCGTCTCCTGCCAAAGCTATCTTAGAGTAGAAGTATTGATATATTTTCT
>NC_081353.1:37817133-37971567 GCF_029784015.1 Lycium ferocissimum | reverse complement strand
TAATCGCGTTTCTTCTTATCAGCGAACCAAATCGCCAATAACAGACGTTACGTACGATTAAATAATATCCACCACTTGCACCCGGATATACGCGGTAAGATTACACATATCGGCTGATCAGATTTCCATAATTAAAAGTAATCCCTGTAGGATTCAATTGACGAAAAGAACTAGCACATTAATCTCTTCAGATTTTAAAACAAGAGTAGGACGTGATCTTCCCATCTATATTTAAACAAGTTTTGCTTTTAAATCTGTTGCTTTATCAACAGACCTGAATTTATCCCAAAATCCACAAGTAAACCCCTACTGACTTGTAAAACAAATTGACAGTCCCCATGCTCATGTTATCACACTTATAAGCGCAGACATAATTAAACATAACATCCTTTAATCGTATTTATGAATCATCGAGTGTATCGCAAACGAGACTCAGACCGAATGGGCTTACACTTAGCCAAACAGCAATCAAAATAGCACAATCAGAATATGATATGTGTTGATTAATCTAGGTTAACCTAACAGACCCATGACTAAGCAAAATTCATGATAAGTCATACCTAATACCTAATAAACCAACAAGTCATTCAATAAGAACAAGATTCCAAACCTACCGTAACTTCAACTAACATAATTTCACAGGACGATAAATACAAATAGCATCAGATTGTACCTGCTCGTGGTGCAGTGAAGTGAGGTCGTCAAAGTCTCGAATCTACTCTCGTATTGACCGATTCGAAACTCAAGTCAAAAGAAAAATTAAAGTCTTTGACGTAGCTAAAGTTCTTTTGCCGAATAGCGACGAAAGTCGAGCGAATTATAAAAACTCAACTCTTCAATACAAATCTCATAACAGAAAGTATTTTCTGATTTGAAAATGTTTAGGCCCAGATTTTTTGAAAAACGAAAGGAACTCAAGACTTTAGAAAATACCCATCTCTCCCCCGTTTTTACTGAAGACTTAGAGATGTATATATAGGTGTAAATCAACCTAGGGTTTTTGATTTGGGCCGGGTTTTGAAAGTGAGATAGCCGTTTGAATATGGAGGTGTCACGGTTGAGATTCGTACCTGTTCCCGATTTTTTCTCGCATAGAAATCAGATTTTAAGAAAAGCTTTTGGCATCTTTCGTTGACTCGACATTTAAAGATAGGAGAAAGAAAGGACATTACACAAAAACATCACGGCAAAGCTCGCTATCATAAGGGAAAACCGATCCTTGTTGAAAAAAGGAAAGAGGAGAAAGATGATAAGGTCAAAGCTATGTGTATGAGTCAAATTTAATCCGAAAATAGGGATAGCAAGATCCGATAATAGTGAAAGGCGATTGGAGCTTAACTTGAAATGGAAAGCGGAGAAAGAGATGAGAGAGAGAGAGTAGAGAGAAAGAGACTACGAAGGGGATATAAGAGAAAGAAAGGATTTTAGTTGTATAGGATTTGGGCCGGGACCGGTCGTAGGAATTGTTTCGGGCCGATTTAATTGTTGGGTGGTCCGAAAATGTAGGGTTGAATCGATGAATAATGTGTTTGTATTGGGTCCGTTTTTATTGGTCCGAAAATCGTGGCCTTTTCTCCTTCGGCCTTAATTCTTTCTTAGGCTTCTAATTTAGTAACTGGTATAATATATATATTATGATAAATTATGATTAATAATGATATTAATAGTAGTAGAAATAGTAGTGAAAATAAAATACTTAACTCGTCAATAAATTTAGAAGCCCTGAAGAAATAAATTAGAATAAAGGAGGGACAAAATTGGGTGTCAACATTGTTAATGAATGTTTTTTTTCATTTTTTTTTTTTTGTATTAGTTCCTGTGTTTTTCCGTTGTTTTTTCCGTGTGTGACTGGCTTCGTTTATGCCTTTGGATTTTGGGTAATGAAGGTTCCATAATAGCTAGATTTGGCTTATCTAATATTTGTAAGGAGGAAGATGATCATGAGCTTTCTGAAGAGCGATGCAATCATGGGTTTTTATTGCCTTTGATGACCTTCGGACCCCGTGAACCCGGTAAGATATCGAGTTGTCCATACTATGGTCTAAGTGATTTTTCATCAAGAATTGAACTTTTCTAGTTTGAAGTTATATGCCTTTTACCTATATTTGATTGATTGTAAGATGCTAGATCATGTGATTTTTATCGTTGGAAGGGTGATAAGATTGATCCAAGATCCAAATCTGTGATTCCTAAACTAGTGAGAAGAATTGGTGAACTTGAAGCATCATTTGAAGCTTCCGCAAAAGTTGATGACAAGCCTACTATGTCTACAAAATCTGTATAAAGCAAAATTGATAGGCAAATCATAGAGATTGAAATGGATAATTTTGGAGAACAAATTAAGAAGATGAAAGAAAAGGAGAGGAAGTGGAAGAGCAAGCTGGCCAAGTCCAACAAAAGGGAGACAATACTTTGGATTGCCTTGTTGTGTATTGGCATTTTAGTTTTAAGTTTTGTGTTTCAAAGTATGTACTTAAGAGGTTATTATATGAAGTTGCCCTAAAAGGTTAGAATACTTGTTAAGTCTTTATTAGAACTTGTTGGTGGTATTGGTAATGTTCATTAGAACTTCTTGGGGCTATTGGTAATGTTTATTAGAACTTCTTGGTGGTATTGTTAATGTTAATTAGAACTTCTTGGGCTATTGGTAATGTTTATTAGAAATTCTTGGTGGTATTGTTAATGTTTGGTTTAGTTTGATTTTTGAAACCCTTGATGTTTGGTATTGCCAAGTATGTATCAAAATTCGGAAAGTGGAAAGTAAAGAAATTCGGAAATAAAACATAAATAAATTCAAGCCGACAAAAATTTCATACATAAACTTTAAAAGTGACAAACACGGAGATCTAATCTAATACTACGATCTCCCCCTTTTTCTTGACAACGAAGACTACACGGCTCCTAACTTGACAGGCTTGGAAACACAACACATTCCCTGCCCTCAATCCGTTAGCATCAATAAATTGTTTCTAGCCTTGAGATAGGCGCGTATATGCACCAACTTTGTACTTTATATGGTACGCGTGATGGTTGTAGAGAACAATAGTTTTGTGGTCAAAATTTGGAAGAAATTCCAAAACGTTATTAGGAAGGATCTGCAAAAAATACATGTTAGTACTAAAACTAAAACAATTGAAAATAAAAAATGATCTCGTCATTATGAAATTAACACTTACGAAGTCATCATTTTCAACGTACGATCTTGTTAATGTTTTCTCAAAGTATGCCACATATCTTGGACTGAAGACTCATCTTAGGGTGAGGGGTAGAATGAATGAGAGTTTGAGTGAAAGTTGGAGAATGAATAATTAGTTGTGAGTGAATTAGGTATAATGGCAAGACCTATTTATAATGTGTTATTCATTTAGTGTCCCTAACTACCAACTAAGCGGTCACTAATATTCAATACCAGTTAATACCCTACCATTCAATTCCAGTCAATACCATTCAATACACAAATGCCAATATGTTCAAAGTTAGACCACCACAACCACTCACTACACTACCATTCAGTACACATATGCCAATACGTTCAAAGTGTTGACCATTCATTTTCATTCAGAAAAAGATAGTTAATCAGATATGCTAATTCAGTACAAAACAAGAAAAAGTTAAATGCAGTCACAACGGCCTTACCTATGCCAATTCAATACAAAACACTAAAAAGTTAAATGCAGTCACAACTGCCCTACCTATGCCAATTCAGTACAAAACACTAAAAAAGTTAAATGCAGTCACAGCTGCCCAAAAACAGTCTTAAGTGCAGTCTCAGCTGCCAAGGACAAGCCTAAATCCTAACCAAAAACCTTCAAAGTTAATTTTTACAATGCAGTCAAAGCTGAAATAGTAACACCAACAGCATGCAGTCATAGTGGAGTAGTGGAACTTCCTTGGATCGATTGTGTAGCTTTGGCCATTTTCCCCATCATTCTCCAAGCTGCCTTGAGGTCATAGCATCTTTTCCCTACCATTTCACACCACATGTTGCCTTATGTCCAAGAACACCAGTTACCACTGCTGAAGACTTAACAGTTCTAAACCTTTGACAGCGGCACTGTGCTACATAAATGAAATAAGGCTAGTTAATGATATTTGTAAGTAACTAAGAGTTAATAGAAAAAGATAGCCGAGTGATAAATAACTTACACATTAATGATTGTTTGCCCACTTTGTGTGTGTAGCACCCCCATTCCAACCATACTTGGCCTGCTAATACCAACATTCTACAAAACAAAAGAAAGCATTATAAGTTATTAATTTATAACTTATTATTGAATTATAAAGTAGATTTACCTTCTTTGAACCTTTTGGTCTACCCCTTCCTCTACTAGTCGAGTTTCGCATTACTTGAATTTGGGAAGAAAAGAAGAGTTGTAGGATGTGGGACAGTAGCAACAACATTACTTGAATTTGGGCCAGCAGTTGCATTACTTGAATTTGGGCCAGCAGCTGCATTACTTGAATTTGGGCCAGTAGTATTAGGCTCTCTAAAACATCTCCTTTTGTTGTGACCCTTGGTATGACATTTGCTGCATGTCATCTCAATTCCCCTTTTGAATAATTTTCTAGTTTTCTTGTTTTTTGCAGCTTCTTTCCTCTTTACGTTCTTGGGTCTGCCAGGCAACTTCCTTACTTCATATGGTATAAAAAAAGGATTTGTTGATTCTGGCCACATCCTCATATTCAGAACTGGCTGAATGAAGTGGCTGTATGTCTTCATGTATGTTTCTCTTTTATACCAATGAGAAATGTAGTCCACTAGGTTAAGCTTCCTACGGTGAAGAGCTGCTATTGCATGAGGACATGGTATGCCCTTTAACATTCATGCTCTATATGTACAAGTTTGCCTAGGCAGATCCATAACATGCCTATACTGTCCATGAAGCACCTCATACCCCATATCAGAATTCCATTAAATACTACACTTCATGGACTTCTTTGTGTTGTCTCCTAGTGACTTCTTTGTGTTGTCTCCTAGTAACTTCATTGCCATTGGAGAAACATCACAGATCCAACTGTTACAAAACTCCCTCATTTGTCCTACTATCTTCATCATTTTCACCCTTATCTCCTCAAGCATTGTAATTATACCTTTGTGTCTTGCAGCCAATATCCAAGAATTAAAACACTCAGCCATGTTATTATCTACACTATCAACTTGTGTGGTATATTTGAAGTAAAGCTTACTCACATCTTTCTAGATTGTAGTACATCAACTTACCAAGACCTTCCTCTCCTAATGTTTTCATGTAGTCAAGGTTATCATTCAACTCAGCCTCAAATGTGGACCTTGCAAACCTCCAAAAACAGTTTCTTCTCTCAAGACCTCTGTATTCTTTGGACCAATTTTCCAACATATGCCTAGCACACATCCTATGCTCAACATTTGGCAGCTGCTCCTTTATGGCACCTTCAAGACCCTATGAATAATAAAAAGTCTCGGTTGTTATTAAACGTAAAATAAAGAGTAAGAAACAATTATAAATATGATGTAATTAAACACTTCATATTACCTTTTGCATATATGTTATAACTGCTGTGCCTGTCCCATCTCTCAGCTGGAGATCTTTCTTTAGAATTTTGATAAATCATGTCCAATTATGCTTGTTTTCAACCTCAACGACTGCCCAAGCAAGTGGCAGCATCTGATTATTTCCATCTTTACAAACAACAACAAGCAGCTGACCTTTTGAAATTTCCTTTAAAAAACAACCATCCAAACCAATACATTTCCTACATCCTGCCAAGTATGACTTCTTCATTGCATCAAAGCATATGTAGAAGCCTACAAATCTTTTTCTTCCTTTAATTGTCTTTTCACTAAGCCTCACTACACATGTACTACCTGGATTAGACCTTAGCAACTCATCTTTGTAATCTAAAATTCTACCAAACTCCTTCACATGGTCACCCATCATCTCTGAAATCACCTTGTTTTTTGCTCTCCTACACACAGTCCTCCCAACATAAAGATCCAAATCCTTTTTAATAAGCTGTTGGAACTCAAAAATTCTAATGCTTGGTTGTTCCTTTATCCTCTCATTATAGTGACTAGCTAAAAATTTGGAGTTACAAAGTTTGTTTCTATTTGTAGGGTCACATTTGTGAATTGGGATTATAGTTCCTCACCACAAAATTATAAGTCTTAGAGTCAAAACTGGCAAATAAAAGCCAAGGACAGCCCTCTACACACCTAACCCTTACCCTTAAAGGTTCATTAAAATGCTTTTCAATAGCAACATATTCAGCAACTACATACTTAGTAATAGCAGCCCTAAAATCATCAACACACTCAAATTGTAGACTTGTTTCCCATGTAACCTTCTTGCAAGTTTTATCAAACACAACTCCTGTTTTTACCTTCCTTTTTCTTGCTTTTGGTCTTTGTTCAACCACTTCTCCATCATCAGTAAGAGTAAATTCATCCGAGGATCAGCCTCAAAGTTAGCACTTCATGTATGGTAATATGGCTCATCTCCAGCCAACTTGCCTTCTAAACCATCTTTAGTACCACTTTCTGATTTATTAAACCCCTTTTCTTCCTGTTTCTAACTTAACATGTGCAGGGATAAGAGGTCTTTCACCCCCCTTCCTTTTTTTTTTTCTTTCCATCTCTCCTTTCCTCTCTAAAAGCCCTTAGCTCTTCATCTATATCACTCCCACTAATTTTTACTCCTTCTTTTTGAACAAATCCTTCTAGATCTGATCCTAATTCATCCCTATCACACTCATCATTATCAATTCCAGCCCGTTTTAAAGAATTAGCAGTAAGAAAGATGTGATGGCATGACTTGGATAATTGGTCAGAAGTAGTAGGACTAGTTGGAATGGGGGAATGGATTGGAGGAGTAGTAGGTTGTTGAGGTGGAGTTATATTTTCTTGGATAAGAGGAGAAGTGGGAGGATTAATAGTTTGGACAGCCTCATCAAAAGCGGCATTTTTCACATCTCCCACATGAGTTGTTCCCTCACTACCCCTTTTTTCAAAAGATACTCCACCCCCTCCCCCCCCCCCCCCCCACGGGTTGTATATTCTAATAAGAGTGGGGCCAATTGAGGCTCTTCAACCATGTGGCATACAAATGCCTCCAAAATATCCCCATGCCCCAAACATGCTGTAATTCCCATTGTATCCCTATCTGATGTTATTGGTATCAAGGGTAAGCTTTTAGGCAATCTAGCATAAAGTAAGCATCTCCCGGGGTCATAGCCTAAATCTCTCACACAATCCATCAATTCAAAGTAGAAAAATTTATCTATGTCCACATCATAAATATCAGTAACCTCTCCCCCAACATATCTTTCTTTAGCCTTACCCTTTAAAAGTCCACCATGGTAAAATCTCAAAGTAATCAGTTCAAAAGACATTTTACAACCTGAAAATTGTACAGTTCTTTTTAAGAAGTAAAGTCTCACACAACTACTTATTACAACATATTGGACATATTTAAGCATGAAACACAGTAGAATTGAAGAAAGAAAATGTCTAGAAAAACCTTATTCAAGTCGCAACAAACAGTACTAACATTATACCACTTTTATAAACACAATACTACTTTTTTAAACATATTCAAGCATTTACCATGACATTTACATAGTATAATCCATAAAAAACTAAACATGTAAAAAACCCTAGATGTAGTCGATTTACACAAAATAAAGTGAGGGAACAGGCTAACCTTTTAACAAAAAAGCTTTACCTAGTCATGAAATAGGTGTGATCTTCACAAAAATCACCAAAAACACCAGTGCAACCCTTAAATAAGACTTAAATCAAAAACCCTAACTTCAATTATATGTGTAATAGAGAGATGAACTCAACAAGCACAAGAAAATCCAACAAATATTGACCAGATCGTGTTGAATCTCGTCAGAATTGAAGGATTTCATATTGATCAATTGGTACGTAGGGATTTTTTAACGGGTTAGTGAAAGAAAGAGTAAATTAGGTGTAAATCGGGTGGGGTAAATGAAATGGAGGGGCGAAACGAATCGGGTTTGGTTTTAATGGATTAGGTCAGCGTAAATTAGTTCATTTAATACGTGGCAACACGGTAGGGCGCGTGACTACCACATTTTTATTAAAACTTGGGTTTGGGTGTCCGGAGGGATAATTAATATCACTTTTTTATATATTAGGTGTGTAATAGATCACCACTAAAGTTTAAGTGTAAAAATGACTTTTGAAGTATACTTTAAGGATCAATTTATGACTTTTACCTTTTATATTTCATGAAAGACGGCATGGATTGAATTTGTACCATAGGCGGTGTTGACTGTAAAACCATTTATAGTGTCATATAGGCCCTCTTCTGGTGCTAATTTTGCCCCTGCTTTTCTCATTTATTTCATCATCTGTCCTCAAACATTTACGTATATATAGCAAAAATTTGGAGCACTTTTAAATGCAGAAAAACTCATGATCCCTGGCCACGTGCAAGGACCCACATCCACTAAATTGTAATTTGAGGTTTACTATCAATTGGACATGTGGAACTGTAGGGTCACAGTTCTGCCCCCCACTCTAATTCTTTCCTGAATTTCTTTTTCTTTTTTATTTCACTTAATATTCTTTCTTCAATTTCATGTTCTTCCAAAATTATATTTGTAAATTACTTTTCTTTCTAGAAATTTAAGAAGTATTTTCATTTATAAGAATAAAGTTAAACGCAAAGTGCAATATTTGTTAATGCACTTAATGGCATAAAGAAATACTTTACTCTGCCATGAATGCTCTTAAGATAAACTTGTGCTATGAAATGCTGAAAATACTTGGATTTTACAATTAGGTAATATTTCAACAAATCATATATCAGTACATAAAATAATAAAATCAATTTCATCATGAGAATAAAGAAACAAACATTAGTTAAAAGTTTAGACAGAATAAATTAGGCCTTACTTTTACAATTTCCAGATCAAAAGTTGAAGGAGTAGAAACAGAATTTGTAAAACAAAAATAGTTGGGAAAAGTCACTCCTTAATGCATGATACAATATAATTTCAGCTATCTTCGTTATTCTTTTAATGATAAAAATCTTGAGGAATTACTGAATACATATTTGAATATTAAAATATTTTCGATCTTTCTAACAGTTTTACTTAGGTTTCATTCTTAAAGAAACTTTCTAAGTTAAGTACTTCATTTGGATCAAACACTATATAATTTTAAAAAATTAACATTTCATCAATTTAAATAAGAAGATTAATAAGTTATAATATACGTTGTATATGGTTACGTGGCATTAATTCAAATACTAAACTTGAAAACATACTACATTATTTATGATATTTGGACATGGAAGGTTTTTTACATCAAAGCATCTTTAAGATTAAAACATCTAAATCAGAATATATATTTGAATATTAAAGTATTGTATTAAGATCTAAATATTAAATAATTAAGATCATTTCTTTTCTCGCATCTATATATATAAAACTTGCATTATTTTAAAAATTAATAAATATAGAATTCAATAAAACACTATAATATAATGCTCTATGGATAAAATATTTTAAAAAATTACGATAGTTGGTACAGATGACGGCTAGCATTGATGGTTGTGGTACTGACTAAAGATGGTGTTGGCTGATGGTGCTGGTTATAGATAGTAACAAATGGTGATAGTGGTTTGACACTGGTGGTTGATAGTGGCAGCGTCTAATAATTGTGTGGATGATAGTAAGAACTAATGGTAATGATTAATGATGGCAATGGTTGACGATATATAATGATTGATGGTGATTGACGGTAAGGTTGGTAGCTTGTTATAGTAATGGGGGATTGATAACGATAATTGTAAATAGTGACTAATGGTGGTGATGGTTGATTGTGATAATTGGATCCGACAGTGGCTGTAGTTGAGGACAATGGTGCATTGTTGTGGGTGGTAGTAGTAGGTGATAATAATAGGGATGCCAGTTAGCGGTAGAAAGTGAATAAAGTAGTGATATACTGTAATTTTTATAGAAACTCTTGAATAGACATTTTAATGATATTAAAATTTTATTGTACATTTAATCATTCAGGATCTCTTCATACATATTAACTGGTGGTAAAATAAGTAAAAACAAAAAAAAAAACACAGTTAGATTATTATTTGAGTGGCAACAAAATTTAATTCCAAAAGTTATGAACAACTCAAAATGAATCACCCTATATAAGCAAAGACAAATAAAATCAAATGAATCACCGATATCATCATAGTAACATAATAATGGTAGATTCCGTAGAATAGTACAACGACATTGGGCCCGTGCTAGAGTATCTCTATAAGACAAAATAGCACTATACTTTCTAAAATGGAACTACACAAGTTTTGTTTTTTTAGTCACATGTTGAGTCGAATGAACTTCTTGGAAATTGATGAAACGTCTATCAAAGACCCCAGTATATCAAGCCTAACTCTTGAAAATTATTGCAGGAAAATGACTCAACCACCATTGAGGATGTAAAATTTGGCAGAATAAAACTCGTCACTCAAGTTTGGACGGGTTAGACAAACTTGGGATAATTCATTTAAGATCCTTTGATATAGATATAATGATGTAAGATCCTTTGACAAAAATCGTGTGATATTGATAAGAAAATGGGCAATATAATACTCCCTCCGGCTTATTTATGTGATATAGTTTGACTAGGCACGGAGTTTAAGAAAGAAAGGAAGACTTCTGACGCTATAAATATTTTGTGTGGCTGTAAATCATTTCATTAAAGGTAAAAGGGATAGTTTTAAGTTAAATTATATCTAAATATAGAAATGTATCATTCTTTTTGAGATAAACTAAAAAGAAAGGTGTATCACATAAATTGAGACAGAGGGAGTGATACTATTTTAAAAATATCTTTAAGTTGATCCAGATGAACTGACTATTAGTTTCTTTGTATGTAACATGACTTTGAAACTTCAAGCACTTCGCAATTGTAGACTTTCTTGTAATGGTCGGTAAAACTTGTACGGAGTACGAATAATTTAACAACTTTGAAATGTAAGCTTAAAAACAATAGCGACATATCAAGTAGTAAAATATTCAGAAACCCAAAAATAAGTTGAATGAGGAGGAAATCGGTGAATAAAATTACAACTTGAATAGAAGAAAATGATCCGGCAAAAACACTTTGTGTATTATTTTCTGATTTCTTAAATGTAAAACGAAAGATCCCTCATAAAAAATAAAAAAATAAAAGACATAAAACTGAAAATAAATTTATAAAGGACTACAAAATCAATTGACGCATTGATGAGATGGCTAGATATTACATACTACAAATTATACTCCCTCTATATTAACTTATGTCAAAGTATATGACTGAGCACATAATTTAAGAGAAAACAAAGACTTTTGAAACTTATAGTCTATAACAAGCATGAAAATCTTCGGCTGTCAGTTATTTCATTAAGGGTAAATTAAAAAATCTAAAATTAAATTGTTACTAAATAGAAAGATGTCAGTTTTTTTAAACTAACTAAAAAAAATAAAAAAATTCTATCACATAAATTAATACGTACCATAAATTACAAAATTTGTGGTGTCTTCACTGGTATTGACTTGTAGGACTTAATAAAGGAATTAGTGAAATTTCTGTGGATACAATTTAACAATGATATTCCAATATTATCATCCATAGGTAGCACATTCAATGCATGAATGAAAATATATAGAGCTCTATAGGAACATCAGTATTTGGTCATGTTGGACAAGTAAGTAATTTAATCGAAGAGTTTGATTGGCTAATGTTACAACAACTAATTAATTGAGCTAAACTGCCCAAATTTATTGTTTATTCACGGTTCACCAAGAAAATATCTTCAATAGATTTGCCTGCATTTGCAACTATGATAGGTCTTTTGAGCATTTTAATATTATTTAATTGACATGTTAAAGTGTGTCATTTTCTTCCTTTGACCATGTCATTCACGTTGGTAGCATTAAGAGGCATTGAATGGTACGTTCTGTTGCTACATTCACATTCTAATCCTTTTTGGTTTGTGGCCATTAAGAAGCAACGAATGGTCTATTTCTTAACCTCACGTTCTGGTGGAAAAATGAGGCCATAAGTTTATTTGTAACTCATTTCTCCATTATCACATTAACTTACCCACATTCTTTCAGAACTTATGCAACCTCTAAATAATAATTCTTCCATTTATCTACCTACTTTACTATCCTATTTATATCAAATTAATTCAAGGATGATTTTCCTAGCTATAAATAGTTTGTCATCCTTAACTTATGGGGTGTAGAGAAAAATATATAATTTGGAGAGTTCTTAAAAAGTGAGGAAAGTAAAAAAAGAGAGTTTATTAGTTGAAGCAAGGTGTTCTTCTTTTTGGAGCTTTGGACTCAACATCTTGTCCAGAGTTTGTTGAGTTATACGACGTGATCGGGTTGTTGTATCCTAGAGGGGACAAGTCGAAAAATATCACTTGACCGGCAGATTTCTTTCATGGGCCAATCTCCTTAAAGAAGCGAGATATCCGTGACTTCAGAAGATATTTTTATTTCTCAATTGTAATTGTAATTTTATTGTATTATCACCAACAATATGATTGTTGAGATAAATAATCAAATTCCAAATTATAGCTTACTTTCAAGAACCTATTTTGGCCCAATTAGGTGTCGTCCAAAAATTGGATATATCTTGCATGTTGTAAAGTTCAATAGCATTAGCTCGGATCATGCTGCAGACAAAAGACTGGTATTTAAGTGGAAAAAGGTAATGAAGTGGGTTCATTATTGACTTAAAAGATTGATATTTAAGTGGATAGCATCTTGCATTTTATAAAGTTCAATAGTATAAGGTTCAAACCTTGCTGCTATCCAGTTTTCGAGAAAGGCAGTGAGACAGGTCTATTTCACCTATTTTTAAATAGTGCGGCACCGATCCTCCAAAATTGGATAGTAACTTACATTTTATTAAGTTCAATTGTATGGGTTCGGACGTTACTCCAAAAAAAAAAAAAAACACCGGTATTTAAGTGGAGAAGAATAGTGAGAATCGCTCACGGAATTACGGACAGTGCACCACTGGTACTCGGATTTCTCGATTATAAGAGAAGTTAGTGAATACTAGTTCCTATTCTTTGATTTAAAGTAGCATTATCATGTTTGTCGTTTTAGAGATACGTCTTGAAAAGATGCAATCTGCCGCATTCGGAAAGTCCTTTGTTTATTCAATATATTTTAGTTCTAAACTTGATGCAATTTTTCCTAGACTGAGACCTTTCGTTTTTTTGATTTTCGAGTTTTGGTCAAGAATCAAAGTTAGCACATTACTATAGCATAAGGAAAAGTCATGATATCTAGTTAAGGAGAATGACCAAGACCTGGATCGTTTTTTTTTGATTTTTTGAGTTTTAGTCAAGAATCATAAGCCAAAAAAATTAAGCACATTACTATAGCATAAGGAAAAGTCATGATATCTAGTTAAGGAGAATGACTATTAGATAGTTGGAATGTCGAGTACGATTCTAATAATATATTTGAATTATATTTATCACTAGTAGAATTTCTTTATGTTAGTTTTTAATTATTTAATTGCTAGTTTTATTACAAGTGTTTTTATTATTAACTAAGTATTACTACTACGTAGTTTGATTTGAAAATTTTATTGCCCTATATTATGCTGCTGAATATTAAATTTTGAAAACCATCAGTGAAATTTTTAATTTTACCGTTAGGTATTTTGCTCCCATGGACAACACATAAATATGTTACGTGTTCTTTAGTCATCTAAATATGGTAAACTTCGAATGAACTTCTTGGAGATAGATGAAACAACTATCAAGATCCCAGTATATTAAGCCTACTCCTTGAGAATTTGTGGAAGAAAATAAATCAAGCAAGGAAATACGACCCTCTCACCATGGTCATCTAGCTTGAAGATTCGAGTACCCCACCAGCATTAATGTAAAATTAATTACACTAGTCTGAGTCGACTCGTGTGTTGAATTATTAAAATTCAAAGAATAAGCTGATATCTCTTGGAAAAAAAAACTTGTTCAGCTTAATTACATGTAGATGTGACTGAATTTAAGTCATATGTGGCTGAAGTACATGCAACATGGCATAAATTTTGTCAAACGTGTCTGAAGTGCATGCAAAAATTTGTGAACTTCAATCCAGCTTCAAAAAAAAAAAAAAAAAAAAAAAAGAGTTGATTGAACTTCAACCACATATGATTGAAGTTCAATTATGTATGTGAGTTTTGCAACTTCACTCTTGTATGTTTGAAGTTGTTCCGAAATCAACAACAACGACAACTACATAGCCAGTGAAATCCCACAATGCGGGAGAATGTGAAAGTGTCTGTACGCTACCTTACCCTTATCTCTGGAAAGATAGGCTGAAGTTGTTCCGAAATGACACTTATAATTTATAGACTTAGGGCATGACTTAAACACTAGTCCTAAAACGGGCTATCTATGCACTTAACACCGTTTTTATCCGTTCAAATTTAATCCAGCTCGCCCATTTGACACCCCTAACTAGCGTAAACATAAGAAAACACACTTCAATTGCACATTTCATCACACAGAATCACGAGTCAAGAAGAGTTCCCAGTCAAGACGGTTAACTTGACACCTACTCTGCAGACCATATAAACAGAAACAATTGAGGAAAACTTGCTACAGTTATGAATTGCTCAAGGGAAACGTGACACCTAGTTTGAAATAATTTTGTAAACTTATTCAATTGTTTTATCCTTGTACATATATAATTATGCATTGGTTACTAGTAAAAACTTTCCTGCACATCATGTTTACATCAAACTAGTAGACCTTGACTACTCTCTGCTATGCTATTCGTGTGAGGGGAAAGACGAAAATCCACTTACATTTACCTTCTATAAAAAATGAGAATTTTTCAATTAAATATGAACGGTCCAGGATTAATGTACTTGTCAGACAATCAACATCTACAAATTAAATTGACATATTAAAAGAGTTATACTATATAAATCTGTTCCAGATAATTACCGATGGCTGGCACGTCTCCAAAATTGGTTAAAATAATCTTTGGTCAACAAATTATGAAAGCATAAGCACTGATGCAACATGAATGAACACACGTTGATAATAGACACGTTTGTAGGCGGATTCATAAATTAAAATTGATGAATTCCTGTGACATTTGAAATTAACATACAATCAGAATTTCAAGTTACCCTTGTCCAATAAATTTTTAGTAAACAAACTTTTAAGAAGTCCTTACAATTTCCTATGAGTAAATTAGAGATAAAGGTTAATATAGCCGATAGCATTCTTAATTAATGTTTCGAAGTAATTTTCTTAATATGCTTACAAAAGGGAAACAACAAATAAAAAGGAACTGAGGAAGGGTAAATATTTACCCGTACTTGATGTTTACACCAAACTCATGTAACTTAATTACTTTAGTTAAGTAATTTAATGGAATGGATGTATACATTAATCAATCATGATTAAGTGATGTTATCGTATATTCATACACATGACATGTAATTAGTTTGGTGCAAACACTTGGTGTGGGTAAATTTTTACCGGAAGCAGTACGTAGCTTGCTTTGAAAAAATTGATGCACCCATTAATCGGAAAAATATATGTTTACTTTAAAAACTTTAAATATCCGTGAGTATTATGCTCCCATGACCAGAACACGACTTTGACAAGTAAATAGGAAGATGGACTAAAATATGGTACAGGTTCCTTAATCATCGAAATATGATAAACTTGGAATGAACTTCCTGGAAATTGAGGAAACTACAACTATCAAGATCCCAGTACATCAAGCCTATATTGGGCATGAAATAAAGCAAGCAAGCAAGCAAAAAAATATACCCCTCTTAAGATATGGTCATATAGTTGGAAAGATTCGACTGACTGCACCGGCATTTACGAGCGTCAAATTTAAACAAATTATAAAAGAACAAACAAACAAATGTGACTCGGTAAACACTTGCACGCACCCGATGTTTACATCAAATCATACTACTTTATCATGATTAAGCCAAAATTAAGGTTAATGTGTATTAAATAACTACTCCATGATTTAACAATAAGAGTCTAAGTTAAGACATGTGCTATTAAATATTCTTGGTATAAACACCGGATGCACATAAATTTTTATCACGTAACTTTGAATTGGACGACTTAAGTTATGTCCAATTGTTCTTCAAATTGGCCAAAGCAAATTTTGGGTGTGTTAAGCTTTTTATCAATTCAACCCATTTTAACCTGTTCAAACTTAGTCCAACTCACTCATTTGACACTCTAAACAAGCTAGAAGCACACTTCAATTATACATTTCATCACAAAACCACTAGTCGAGAAGAGTTCTCAATCAAAATGTTTAACTTTTTTTTTTTCTTTTGATAATCATGTTCGGGCCAACTTGCCACACGACTAATTCTATAGGGTATCTGCTAGCTCCCACCAACACAAATATCGAGTAAGCTCCATCAAAATTTGAGCAGATAGAAATGATTCACCTAATCGTAGATCCATTTCACCCTCTACTATGGCATGTCAATAATTGATGCGATAGATTTGAGTGGACAGCAATGGGTATGGTGTACAATGTACATCCACATATGCATTAACTACTAGTATCTGCTATATATTCATGTGGAGGGAAAGAAGAAAAGTCGCTTAATTATACCTTCATTAAAAACAGAGAATTTTCAATTAAATATATGAAAGTAATGTACTTGTCAATCTATCAACATCCAACAATTAAGTTGGAATATCAAAAGAGTTACACTAATATAAATCTGTTCCAGATAATTACCGATGGCCGGCAGCATCTACAAATCTGTTAAAATAATATTTAGTCTAACAAATTATGCAAGCATAAGCACTGGTGTAACATGAATGAACATACGTTGAGACAGCAGAAAAGTCCGTAGGCGGATTCAGGAACTGAAGTTTATGATTTCATACAATAATTTTAAGTTAACATATAATAATAACTTGGTTATGGTTCAGTGGAACATTTATAGATATTTGGTGAAATTCTTAATACATATACGGCATCTGGACAAAAGCTATTGTATATTGTATTCACGTGAATCCACATATTACATTGTAAATCCGCCTCTCTGTATCAAAGTAGGAAAAAATATGATTCTAGAGGTATCAAAATCTACAAAATATTCCAAAGTCTATTCTGCTTAATAAATACAATGTCTTGAGTCTTGATCAAGAAAAGTTTACAATCAACTTATCCGTTTTAGTCAACAAGTTTAAGTTGTTAATCTGTCACTGTCTAATATTTTAAAATACTTTTCTGTAAGTATGAAGTTTCTAGGAAATTTGTCTGGTGCCAAAATTTCACTGAATAGGTACCAAAAAGCTTCTCTATTCTATTCTAATTCAAGCAACCTTAATAGCTAAATCCCCTAAATGGTACAATTTTCTCAAAACAAAACAAAATGTATGATAGTTCTCTCTTTGGTCTCCTGCAAATGTTATACGAGACACTGAAGAACGAGGCGAAATTCCTGTTAAATGTTGGCAACCAAATCCAAGCTATTCGAGCAGAAATAAACCGAATACAATGCTTTTTACAAGATGCAGATGCTAAAAAACCTGAATACGAGACAGTTCGGAACTGGATAGCAGATATTAGGGAAGTTGCTTATGATGTGGAGAATATTCTTGAGAAATACTCCCACAAAATTACTTCAAGAAAGGATCAATCGATATGGAAAGAGAATATAGCTCTACACAACATAGGGACGGAAACGAAGGATGTTATGTCAAGAATTGATAGCATAAGAAGGTGCATGAAAACTTATGTTGATACTGGAATTAGAGTTATATCCCAAGGAGAATCCCCATCTGATAAAAGCCAATGGTTAACAAGATCTTACTCTCATCTTGTAGATGAAGATTTTGTCGGATTAGAAAAAGAGGTGAATGAGTTGGTTGAAGAGTTGACAAGTGATGAAAATGTAGACTTTCATGGAGTTTTGGCGATATGTGGGATGGGAGGTCTAGGCAAGACAACACTTGCCCGAAAAGCATATCGTCACAATGATGTACAAAGTCGTTTTCAGGCTTTTGCTTGGGCTAGTATATCAAAGCAATGGCAAGCAAGAGATGTTCTACAGAGGATCCTCACGAAACTTGAACCGAAAAACAGAAAACATATTAACAAGATGATGGACGACGAGCTCGTTAAGGAACTTTACAAAATTCAGCAGAGTAAAAGATGCTTGGTAGTGCTGGATGATATTTGGTCAACAAATTTCTGGGATAGTGTAAAACATGCTTTTCCTAAGGGGAAAGAGAGTAGAAGCAAAATTTTGCTCACAACGCGCAAGAAGGACGTTTGTACACACATAGATCCAACTTGTTTTATCTGTGAACCGAGCTGTTTGAATGCTGAGGAGAGTTGGAAGTTGCTTCATAAGAAAGCATTCCCCAGAGTAAACACTCCAGGTAATTATCTTCAATTCAATGAAATCTGATTTAAATAATTTCCTCAAATAGGTCTAAAAATCCAAGAAGTTTAGCATCAACAATCAACTAAAGAAGCCAAGAGTATCAGAAAAGGAAATAAGATTAGAAACTAATAATCTATTCCATTTTCTAACACACAAAAATTGGAGGTGTTATCAATTGAATACTCCATCTGTCTCAATTTATGTGACAATCTTTTCTTTCCAGTCAACCCAAAAAAATGACATCTTTCTATACTTAGTAACAATTTAACTTTAAATTATTCAATTTACCCTTTCTGAAATAATTTATAGTAACACAAATATCTACGGCTTGTTTTAGACCACATATTTCAAAAGTCTTTCTTTCATTTTTAAACTCCGTGCCCAATCAAACACCTTCGCATAAATCGGGACCGAGGAACTATATCATACTACTACTCAGCGCGAAATGAAAATTCTTTCTTGTTTTTATGCAGATTTAAATATTGATTTGGAATTAGAGAGGCTTGGAAAGGAGATGGTCAATAAATGTGGAGGCTTGCCTTTAGCCATTATTGTGATTGCTGGACTTTTGGCTAGAAGACCTAAAATAGATGAGTGGAGAAGGACGAGCCAAAACCTTAACTTTCGCATGAGTGGTGAAAGTTTTGAACAAGATGGAGGAATTCATGGTGTCCTAGCTTTAAGTTATTATGACTTACCATATCAGCTTAAGCCGTGTTTTTTGTACTTGGGCAACTTTCCGGAGGACCAAAAGATATCTGCGCGAAGGTTGTATCAGCTATGGGCTGCTGAAGGTATTATATCATTGGAAGGTAACCAAGGAGAGGAGACAGCAATGATGGAAGTAGGGGAATGTTATTTGCACGAATTAGCTCAAAGGTACATGGTTCAAGTGGAACTAGACGAAACAACTGGAAGGATCAAATCTTGTCGACTTCATGATCTCATGCGAGATACATGTTTGTCGAAAGCAAAGGAGGAAAACTTTCTCAAGACAATTTCTCCTCAGCCTTTGGTTCAATCGGTGCGCTGCCCTTCTTCAGCTAAAGCAACATCAACACGCACCGTACGTAGACTCTCTATCACCGTAGACAATGAAGTCCAGAACTATTTCTCTACTAATGATAAGTCCTTTCAGCATGTTAGATCAGCTTTGTTCTTTCCGATACAGGCAGGACGCGAAGGAACAGCATATCCCCTGCCTATATTCCAAGGTCTGTGCAACAACTTCACAATTTTGAGGGTTCTGCACCTTGAGAAGTTTTCTTTCGAGGAAAACCTGCACAAAGCGATTGGTAATTTGGTGCACTTGAGATACCTGAGCTTCAGACATTCACGCTTTCAGAAACTTCCATCATCTGTAGGTAATCTTAAGTACCTACAAACACTTGATTTGAGGGTGAATTTCTTCTCATACTTGACTTTGCCAAATACTATACAGAAGTTGCAAAACTTGCGGAATTTATATCTTCCCCCTTCACATCATAACACGTATAAGTTGGAGCTAAGTCCTTTAAGCCACTTGGAAATGCTCAAGAACTTTGATACACAAGTTTCTCCTTTTAGAGATCTCTTCAAGTTAACAAAACTTCAGAAACTCGCAGCTGTTTTATCACTGGAGTTGAATGAGATGGATGAGATTATCACACACCTTACCCACAAAACGGGGAGACTCAGGGAAACATCCTTCCGCATTTACTACAGATTTAATTCAGAAAAAGATCTAAACCTTCTGAAGAGACTGTTAGGTTGTCACCACCTCCGCAAGTTAGATTTAATTGGACATATCAATAAGCTACCAGAACACCACTTCTTTTCAGAAAGCCTCACTAAGTTAACCTTGAGAAGGAGTGGACTTGAAGAAGACCCTATGCTTATTCTGCAGAAGCTGCCTAAACTATTTACCTTGTCATTACGTGGAAACGCGTTCGTTGGAAAGGAAATGTGTTGTTCTGCACAAGGGTTTCCCCTCCTTAAAACTCTTAAGATCCAAGGGCTGCCAAATTTAGAAAGCTGGAGGGTGGAGACAGGGGCCATGCCCAATCTAATTCATCTAGAAATTGAAGACTGCAAGAAATTGGAGAAGGTTCCGGATGGATTGAAATATCTAACTAAGATACAGGAGATAACGATTATAGACATGCCAGACACCTTCCAAAACAGGCTTGAAGAGGTTCAAGGGGAAGACTTTTACAAAGTTCAATTCAGGAAATTTTTCGGCACGAAGAATTTTCCCAAGATTAAACCCAAAATACTATTATCAGGTATTTAGTCATAATAGGTCACAAATTAGCTGCAGTCCATTTTACTTAAATACTTAATCGCGTATTCTAAGAACTGAATTGCACCATTATGTTGAGATTTAACATGCCCCTATATCTCCACAATCCATATATCATCAATTGAATTCTCAAGTATCCCTTATTTACATGTGCAGGACATAAGTTAAGCGGATTATTCCAGACCATTTGCCCATCAACAGTACCAAAGGAATGGAAGAGGCTATAAGTACTCAAAGGGAAGATAATATCTAGAAGGTTAGTAATAAAGAGACTCCTAAACTTGTCAAATTTTTCATCACAAACCATTAAAACTTCACTAACCCTCATACTAAAGAGTAAAGACTGTGGTTAACTCCAACAAAAGCATTTCCCATGCATATCGTGTACAATCTTCTGTGCTAAATATACTTAGCTTTCTTTTCAGTAAGAAAACTACCTCTGAATCTTAAGACAGTGCCATGTCTAACACGTTCGAGGTCATGTGTTATCGAGTTTAAGCAAATCTATTATGCAGAGTCATTTCAGCAAAATGCTTATTTCATGGAACTAATGTATACTACCGCAAAAACAGTAATGATTGTTCACATTAGTTGTAATCTAAATCTGTATTTCAGTTAAAACCTACATGATCAGATAGAAAACTATTTGGACTCCTATTTTAAATATTAAAAGCTGGTTTTTCCATTGATATGAGCTAGCTTTTATGCAGGTCCTTATTTGTTCTCTATTTGTGGTCTTGGTTTCTTTATTCGGGTCATGCATCTGTTGATGGTTGGACTATAAGTAATTTCAAGTAAGACTGAACAAAGCATGGCAAGTGGACATGTATGCTTAATTTGGGATGGCAAATTGGAAGCAAAAGATGGGAAAGTTGGAGGTCTTGTTTCCCCTATTAGCAAGGTTTTAGTTAAGATATTATATCTGCTGTGTATATATATTTGTTTGACTATGGACTGGAGGTATTAAGTCTTGTATCATGTTTGTCATTAGTTTACTCCCTCTGTGCTTTTTGTTTTTTGTATGATAGTGTTTGAATGTGTACAAAATTTAAGAAATAAGCATTGACTTCTGACATAAACTAAATATATTTAACATGTGCCTTAGTATCCTTCTGGTTTTTCAACCTGTCATCACAGTTATTCTGAGTGCATGTCATCCTCAGAATAATTACTATAAGAGCATGCCATTAAGGGCATAATGAGATGTTAAACTTACAGAAATGTGTTAATCTTTTGAAATGGATTAAAAAGAGAAAGAAATTAAACCATATAAAAAGGGAACAGATCGAGTATAATTATTGTTATTTATTTATGGTTGAATACATAGCAACCCTTAAATTTGTCCAAAGTTTTCATCTAGACACTTAACTAAGCCTCCGACACATTGAAAACCTGACAATATAAAAAACTATGTCCAATAAACATAAGATGCTGACATAGCAGATGACTTTCCTCCTAACATCTAGTAAGCTTTGGAGGTCGGGGATTAGAATAGAAGGTTAGTAGGTAGCTGAGTGTTGTTGCACTATGCGTGGGAGAGAGAGGGAGGGGGCTAGGCTCCTCCTATTCTCTCTTCCTTGTAGCAGTAGTATTCAGTTATCACGTAGTTTCTTATTCCTCGATGTGTATTTTTATCTGTTGCCACGTTTGTTTTGTATCTTGCTATTTTGTTGTCCTTTTTCTTACAATCCTGCGTTCGAATACTTTTCTTTTGAGCCGAAGGTCTACTGGAAACAACCTTTCTACCCCCACAAAACTAAGGGTAACGTCCCCATACATCCTAGCCTCCCCAGACTCCATTTTTATGAGATCACGCTGGTTATGTTGTTCATTGTTTGTTGTTGTTAAGCTACTACAGAAGTTTTCGCCAAAAAACGTAAATTTCACAGGAAAAATGAATTTCAGGCCATTCTTTTTTTTTTTTTCCCCTACTTTCTCCTCTTCTTACAAACTTATATATATGGCCCTCTTTTTTCAGCATAGATATGAAGAGAAATAGACATTATTTCCAGCCCAGTCAGAAATTGGGAAAAGGAACTGGGCAATTTGCACGATTGCCCTTCATACGGACTGGTCTTTAATTTTTGTCCCTCACATCTTAATGTTTTAATATTGAATTAAAGCTTTCAAAACAGTACATGAAAAAAAAAAATTGTCCTTCAATCTTATGTTTTTAGGTCAAAAATACCCCTCATCCTTAAAGTTTTCAAATAAATATGTCTTGACGAAAATTATCCTCAAAATAACCCGAAATTATTTAAACCGGCTCCATTATTTAAATAATTAAATAATAACCCACAAGAATTCCCCAAAATTCCCTCAAACTTCAAACATATGTATTGAGGGTATGAGGGATCTTATGAGTTATTATTTAGTTGGATCGAATTTAAATGATGACGGGTTAAAAAATAATTTTTGAGTTATTTTGGGGGATAATTTCTCGCATATTTAAAAACTTTAATGGGAAGGATATTTTCGGCCTAAAATAAGTTCGAATGATATTTTTTAAATTTTTTCAAAGTAGAGGAATATTTTTGACCCTTTTCCCTTTAATATTTTCCCTCAAATGTTTTAAGTCAATAATATTAAGACGAAATTACCCCTCCCCATCTCACAACACTTAGGTTCTTCTTCTCCAATCTTATCTTTCTCTCCTCCTCCAAATTTTAAACCCAAGAGCGATGAATTTCAAGTTGAAGCCTCAAATAATATTAGAGGAAAGGGGGTTTGTGAGATAAAAACCAGAGCGGTAAAGCTGATAGCTTAATGGACTTCCAATTTGTGAGAAAATTGTCTTAGAACAGTAGTATAATTCGAGAAGAAGTTCATAAATAGCAAAAGACAAAGGAGAAAAAGTAGATTAAAAATAACAGAGAAGAAGATGAGTATCAGACAATAAATCAGGTTAGCAAAGTTTGGTTTGATATTCTATGTAAGAACCTAAATCCAAAGTCTCGGAGAGTAGCGGAGTGGCTAAAGATATTAATATGTTTAATTTTATCTCATTTGGTGCTTATGTGTGGCTAGAGATACTAATATGCAGTGTTTCAGGTGTGCCATTCCCTTGGAGGAGGGGTTGGATCTGGAATGGGGGCCCTTTTTATTTCAAAGATAAAAGAGGAATACCCTAGGAGAACAGCAGCAACATATACTCCACAGATTGTTGTAGGGATTTGAAGGAAAAAAGAAAAGCAATGTTTCTTTTTCAGTATGGAGTGCAGACAGAACTGGTGATTTAAAGAAGATAGAAACATAGCTTTGTTATAATCACTTTATTTTTTTATTTAAAAATTCAACTAATTATAAGTTAAGGCCTATTTTCTATATACAAGTTGTTCCTTAAGGCATATTTATGCCGGAAAAGGGGTAAAGTTATGCGCATGCGGCCTTCTAAATCTTCCTTGCGAAATTGTTTATTTTTTGCCTTTATCGAACCTAGAACATTAGAAAATTTTCGGTCACTTTTTTAGGCGAAGGACAAAAATTAAAAACCAGCAATTTGTGGAGCAAAAATAAAAAAACCAGTAATTTGAGGGGCAAAAATTAAAGACCAGCGCGTTTGAAGGACAACCTGCACCAAAAAACTGTACAAGTTTTGTCCAATAAGACAAATTTAGCTTAATAGGGTCATTCACACAAATGCCCTAATCCGGGGGTGGTCTTTAATTTTTGTCATTCGATACTTTAAGTGGCCGAAAATACCCCTGAGATTCTGGGTTTGAATCCTAGCAGAGTATAAAATAAAATCACAAGATGGATTTCGTAGCAAATCATGCCTATTCGGGCAAAAGTTATTTTTGTAGAATCCCAACAAAGTAAAAAAAAAAAAAATCGTAAGACAAGTTATGACTTAAGGAATGGCTTCTATATAGATAGGCATAACTTACCCCCTGTCCGGCATAACTTTTGCCTTAGGCAAAACTTACAACTATAGAAGTTATGCTTTATAAGGCCTAACTTGGAACTACAGCATAACTAAAGTTAGGCCTTTCGCGAAACCTCGCTTGCAAAATTAAGACGGGATTCGATTCATAATCTCGAGATATTTTCAGCCACATTTTTAGGCGAAGAGCAAAAATTAAAGACCAACGCGTTTGAAGGACAATCCGTGCAAAAAAGTTGTACAAGTTTTGTCCAATAAGACAAATTTAGCTTAATGATTTATATATATATATATATATATATATATATATATATATATATATATATATATATATATAAATTCAACTAGTTTTGCCTTAAAGCAAAACTTTCCATTATGTACACTTACAAGGTTTGTCCAATTGGGCAAACTTAGCTTGATGATTATTTAATTTCTTTTTATATTTACAAATTAACTAGTTTTGCCTGATAAGACTTTTTTTCCGGGACATACCAAAGGGGAGAATAAGATACTTAAATTGGGACGGAGGGAGTATTAACAATAAAACGATTATACTAACAAGATTTTGAATTGTCAACTTACTTAAAATAGAAATAGACTCTCTTTTTAGGAAAGACCAAAAAAGGATAGTCAATTACTTATATTGGGACGGAGGGAGTATTAATCATTAAAACGATAGAAAAAACACTTATTTCCTAACCAAAAACACTAAAAATGAAGAAAAAATTATAGGTTCAAAATATCACAAGTATTCCAATGGTCAAATAAGCACAGGTGAAAACTACTAAGTTTGACACAAAGAATTCAAAATGACTATTGATAAGCAATTTAAGAATAAAGCAAGAAGCACATAAAATAATATATTCCTTCTTAAATACAAAAATATTAAAAATAGCTAATTTCCAAAGAAGAAGATAAAAAACAGCAGAGACACCAAAATTGAAGCACAGTTGAAAACTTAATTAGGAGGAAAAGAATGAAATGGTTAGAGAGAAGAAGAATTAAGCCATGGTTGAAAAATGAAAAAATGAAGCAGAGAACTACACACAACAAATTCAACATCACCCGAAGGAAGAAGCAACAAAAAAAAATCGAGCAGAAAATAAAATAGTAGATAACAAATGCGGGTGTGGATGAAGAAAAAATGGAATTGTGTTTTTAGGTTGGAGGGCATTTTGGTCAAAAAAGGTTCATTAATGGAAGGAAGGACAAAAGTTAAAGACCAGCCGGTTTAAAGGGCAAAAACTAAAGACTAGCTCATTTGAAGGGTGAGCCGTGCAATTTTTTGAAAAAGAACTGGGCAATTTGCACGATTTCCTTCATACGGACTGGTCTTTAATTTTTGTCTCTCAATTAGCTTGTCTTTAATTTTTGTCCTTCGCTTAAAAATGGGTTCGAAATCCAGCAGAGTTGAAAATAATAATAATTTGTGCATGGTTTCTATAAACCTATGAGATACATAAAACCTGCAGTGACTTTGCCTTATAAGACAAACTTTTAGTATGCCTTAAGACAAAGTACTTTTTTAAAGCGAATTTTATTTTTTATTTTTTACCGAGACGCAGGTTCGAAGCCTGGCTTTAAGATATTTTGGAACCTTTTTAAGCGAGAATAAAAATTAAAGACCAACAATTTGAGGGACAAAAAATAAAAGACCACCCCAAAAAGAAGGGCCGAGCGGCAAAGATCAAAGTATTTTGGACTTTGAAAGGGGAATAACCTAAAGACCACAGCAAGCGCGCCCAAATAACGGAAAAATTTGACCCGAAAAGTACGCTTAAAAAAAAAGTCTTTTTGTGGCGACTTAGAGGCTCGAGATATATACATATGTTGGAATTATACATACACTTTATATACAAGAATTATACGCTTTATATACATAGAATTAATCATACATTTATTATACATAAATTATACGTTAATTATACATTTATTATACACATATTATATAATAATGATATGATATTTATTTTTAACATATACAATAGTGATACATATTATATACCACAATGATGTTTCTATAATACATTTTTTTATACGTATGGTACACTTTCTATACAAGATTGATACAGTTTATATACACATGCTGGAATTATATATACACTTTCTATACAAAAATGATACATATACAAAAATGATACAATTTTCTATTCTATTGTCGTTGTGACACATTATATACACAAATGATACATATTATATATATACATACCTTAGTGATTCATATTTTATACAGTTTTTAGACATTACAAATAGGTATTGATACATATTTTATACACAAATGACACGTATTATATATAAAAATTGCCTCAAACATTTTTGTGTTTGGTTTTTATTTAAAAATTGTCTTATTTAAGTTTTGGCTAATGGATGGGATTTGTTTAATTGCTACATTTTGAGTTTGGGAAAAAATGGGGCTAGAAGATGGGATTAGTTATGGCCGAGCGGCCATATATGTCCTTTTCCCAATAACCTATATTTATGGCTCAAAAATCTAGTTTGCAGTCAATGTAGTCCATTGTATCATCAGTGTATAGATAATATATTTGTTTTGTATAGTTATATAAAAGTTGTTCAACTTCTTTTGTAACATTACATAGAAATCCTTATAATTTTTTTTTTGAAAGTTAATTTTTTTAAAATATATTTATTACATAGGGGGTAAGGGAAGGGGAAATGGGGGAGGGGATTACAACGTGGGGATTCGAACTCTCACCTTCAGGTAGCCAACAAGGTGAAAATTACTCTGAGCCTGTTTGGATTGACTTATAAGCTATTTTTAACTTTTTTGGGTGATTGGCAAAATAGAAAACAATTTAAAATAAGTTAAAAAGTGCATAAAATAAGTCAAAATAAAAAAATTGGTCTACCCCAATTTTTTTCTTTTCAGCTTAAAAGTCATTTTGATTTGACCAACGATTTACTCTTTTATCCCTTATATTTTCTTCTAATTCCAATATTACCCTCACTACTAAAAATACTAAAGTATCATATTTCCCTCATATACTATCACGACCCGGTTACGACGGTACCCGAGGCTACCCTCCCGAGCACCACTTATCATACTTAACATCAAACTCATCCTATGTATACATCATGCTCAACACAACACATCATAGGAAAATCATCATCGCTTCCATACATGTACACATATATACAAAAACATGAGCCCGCGAGGCTACTGAAATGATATGCAAATATACACTGAGGGGACCATAAGACATCTACTACCCACACATATGTATCTACAAGCCTCTGCTAGAATGCTGAGACATAAGGACGGGACAGGACCCCATCATACCCATGTATGTACATAAAGGATTATAACAAAAATAGCACCTCCGAGTAACGGAGTGCTCCGCGTGTCCGCGATAAGCACTTACGGATATCTGCACCGTCCTCCTATCTACCTGTGGGCATGAACACAACGTCCATAAAGAAAATCGCACGAGCAAGTGCAGTACTGAGTATGTAAGGCATGAGTAATACCAATGATAGGAATAAAAAATAAGGAAATAGAAAGTAGATAGATGACCTGTACTAGCTGCCTTTTTAGAAGAAACACACATGTAATTTCCTTTAACACTTTCATACATACATATATGCTTTTATACTATTGCTGCGGAACGTGTAGCCCGATCCATATATGTTATACCCCGCAATTTCGGAGCATAAGTATGACATGCGCCTCACCATAGTAATGGAGTGTCGGAGATGTCCCATGATGTTTTGAAAGGCACAAGCCATGGAAAGTACGTAACAAGGGTTAAAAAGTGATGAATTACAATCTCGTAAGTCGTATTCAGGAAAGACTATTCTGAGACCCGAGAACATGACCATTTTTAGTATAATGAATGACGAATACCATGCATGGAGAGTTTCGAAATATTTCGAGGTCGAATAAATTGAAGAGAAATAAGTTCGACGAAAATTTGAGAAATGCTGGGCGGATTTTTAGTCAACTTTGGAGGCGCATATCTCCTAGTATATATGGAGTTTTAAGGTACTTCAAAAGCCTAGAATGAATTTCGGCGAGTCTAGTTTGTGATGCAACAAACCGTTCGTCGATAGGACCCGAGTAGAGAATTATAGACGTTACAAACTGAATCGTCGACACAAAAGATGGCATAAGATCGCAACAAGATCGTAGCTACAGTGCCCCGCCTCAGCCACTATAAAAGGGCTAAAAACCCCCATTTTCATCACAAAAAAATGCTACAATGTTCCAGAAAATTCAGCCATTAAAAAGGCTCCTTCATCACACAAAAATTGAAGATTTTGGGCAAAATTTCAAACTACGGGATATCAATCGAGGTCCGGGCAACGCGTAGCTCAGTTATGATTTCATTTTGGAGTTGGAGGAGCTTGGGAGCAAGTGAAAATTTAAGATCTTGTTACTTTGGTAAATATATACAAGGTATGAATCATTGAATTTATTTCTTTATCAATATGGATTAAGGAATAATTGCAAGAATAAAGGTTATATTTTGTTGTGTTGAGGTTGTTGAATTATGGATTGAGGTTTGATAAAAATTTTGGATAAAATATGTATATATTCATCTTGTAGAATGTTGAGGATGATGCTATTGATGTGTTGGTATTAATTTCAACTTCTTTACGAAAGTAAAGATTATTAAATAGTCATATCACAAGTGGGTTAGTTGAGAAATTTAGGAAACATCGTGTGGGATGTTTTAGGAAGTATATTGATATGGAAATGATTGTATTGATGTTGGTATTGTCGTTGTTGTGTTGGTTGTTGAATTGGAATCTCTCGGGCTAGGCATATAAATGGGGGAAATGCGCCCTAATTTCTTAATTTAAAAGGGCTTTCATTAAGTGTTTAAGACGAGCATATGACGATGATTCTAACAAGAGAATGAATGGTTACATATGTAGATTACGAGGCTACGAATAATTCTTAAGAGAGTTGCAAGACAGAAGTAAGTCGAAGTCGAGAATTATCTTCCGTGTATGTTAAGGCTAGTCCTCTTCTTTCAAAGGCATGATCTCTAGGTTATGATTTTAAATGTTTCCATATTTTCCTTGTCATTAAAGGTTAAGAAGTCTAAGATCCCGAGGCATGATTTCCTCCCCGATAATCCATAAATGCTTTCCAAAATATTCGTATCTTCCAAACCAAAGGTAGTTGATTTCTTATATGCCCCATATGATGGCATGAAGATTTATTTATCCATGGGAATGTTTTTTTTCAATAACAATGATGATGTCAAATATGAGGATGTTATTGTGATGAAAATGATGAGATTGATTTCATGTTTAAAGGTTTCAAGTTTATGTTTTCAATGACGATATGAGAACGTTGAACTATTTCTTGATGTCTCAATTTTGTTCATGGATGATGACTATTTCTTTTAAGATCCCAAAAGTACATGACTTGATGCCCTATGAGATTTATGGTCTTATTCTATGTTTTCTCTTAGTTCTTTTCTCCATTGATAGTCTCACCTTAAATTAATTGTTCCTTCAAGGTGAGACAAAGCGACGATAATTATTCCATAATATAATCGGAGGTTACCGACCTTACGTCACTCCGATACAGTTGTGGCTTTTGATTGGGCTCTTATGCATGCTTTATATATATGTATGTATTTTCTCACACCGCGCCGCGCTATAGTCGGCCGGTGTGTACGTAGATGTGCACACCACCGCAGCCGGTGGGCATGTTATGATATTGCCCGGACGCGGGAGGCCCGGACGCAAAGTTAACGATGATAACACCGAGCCTTAAATGGCCCGGCATGATACTACTTATATATCACACCGAACCTTTATGGCCGGGCATGTTACTAAGTATATGTATGAAATGTTTTTTAAAAAAAGGCTAAGCATGCATGACATCCGTCTTATGAGTCATCCAGGTGTTCAGGTTATCTCTCTTGCTCATTGTTACTTCTCACATCTATATTATGATATTATTCATGTCTTACATACTCAGTACATTATTCGTACTGACGTCCCTTCTTGTGGACGCTGCGTTTCATGCCACGCAGGTGTATACGTACGAGTAGAGGATATGGCTAGAAGATGTTCCACCGGATTGGCGAGCTCCATTTCTTTCCGAAGTGTTGCCGAGTCACGTATCCATGCCATGGTATAACGATTTATGTTAGAGACTTTGCGTACGCAGTCACGTATATAGTATGTCGGGTTTTGCAAGCGTTCTCGTAAGCCAATGTATTATCATGCATTACTTTGCAGATTTTATATGATCTCGCATCTTACTTGATTTGATAAAGACGGAAAGAATGTTTTTTCGAAAAACTTTCTTCATGCATTTCATTCCATGACTAAGGGCCCAATGAGACTATGAGTATAACGAGAGCCAGTGGGTTCGCTCGTCTCTAAGTAAGGGTCGGGTGCCCATCATACCCTATCAGGATCGGGGTGTGACAAGTTGGTATCAGAGCAGTACGTCCTAGGGGTTGTCTGCAAAGTCGTGTCCAGTAGAGTCTTGTTTATGGGTGTGAAGCGCGCCACACTTATAAACAAGAGGCTGCAGGGCATTTAGGAACTATTGACCTTTCTTTCTTATCTTAGATCGTGCCATAGAGCTAAATCATAGGATATGATATCCCGGATGCTAACCGAATACTTTGATCATGGATAAGCAGTTGATTATGTTGCTACGAGGAAATTGCTTCGAATTGAAGTTGTTCAAGAAAAAGGTATGTTTCCGTTTTACTAATATGGATAGACGTTGATACAAGAGCTTGAGCAGGATATTATTGGTATTTGTGATTGCTCTGTAAAGCATTGGATGTGTTTTCTGGACTGTGTGCAGGAATGAGGTAGTAAGAATTATAGAGGAGACTCTGCTGAAATTTTTACAAAATTGAATTGCTTGCGTGCCCATAGAGAAAGAGTAAAGGGGAAAGGTGATTAGTAGTTAAGAATCTGGGATGAGCTACATCCGAGGTGTTGAAAGATTGGGACCTATTGGAGACATAAAGAAAGATTGACATCAGAAACTCGATTACAGTATTATGACTTATAGATTAGATTGGTTAGTAAGTGATCACAAAGAGATGTTGATATAGGAAGGAAGTTAACGAATACGAGAAAGTGCGGATATGAATTGATTAGAGGAAGTTATGTGATTGGCGACTATGAGAGGAAGTTTAATAAATTAAGGTTGGCCGAAGGTAGATAGTGATGGCATACGATAGTAGACTTGGAACAGAGGTACGACCATAAAGGAAACAAGACGAATATACGAGAAATAAACATACATGCGAGCAAGCTATGCTATCATAAAGGGGAATAAGAAATGAACGAAGGAAGGAAGAAAAGGACGTGTACGAGTACTTATAAGTTGATGGAAATGCGATGAAAGTATGATTGATGATATATTTCTCGATATATAGGCTTGGGCGAAGGGCAAACTTGGTTGCAAGGTATGTAAGGTGTTCGTTCCCTCCTTTCTTGGCGTGAACCCGACTAGAACGTAAACACAAGCATTCCATACCAAATCCAGTCTATTCCCATGCCTTATATTTCGAATCCTAATGTCCTGTCATTTGATTGATTCTTGAAATACTATTTTACTCATCATCGATTATTCCTTTGGATTCGATACGAATTCCATAAGTAATTTAGAGGTTATGATCTTATGTTACTTGAGAGGATTCAAAATCAGCCTCAGAACGTCGCGGCGGAAGGAAAACAGAGTTTTGCACAGAAATCTTCAGGGAATTGCGCTTTCCATCCGCATCGCGGAAGGAAAGCGGAAGGCTTCAGAACTTCTCGCTTTTAGTCCGCATCGCGGAAGAAAAGCGGAGTTCTGCACAGAAGGAAGCTACGCTTTCCGTCCGCATTGCGGAAGGAGCGAAACTCTGAACAGTCAGTTTTTTTTCCAGCCCACTTATGGTATATACATATATATATATAAATGTATTACACTATCCTACGGCTGAAGGAGCCTAACGAATTTTAATGTTACCATGGATTCATTAACATAAGGTACTATTAAACATGAAGGAAGGAAGTGGTTCGAGTTATGAACAATATATATGGATGACTTGATACAAGAATTTAATTAGCAAAAGAGGAATAAGTCAAACCATGCGATGACGGTAACTCTGGCATTATATGGACTAGAAGAGTTGAAGGATCGCTAGAGTCGGTCAATGGACTACCAAAGGCGGTCAATACTCGAATGCCACTGGTATGTGAGAACTTTCTTAGCCGAATTAGAATAATTCCAAGTACAGAAGAAAGAAATGTACCAGCTTAAAGGAATCGAAATTCGAGAGGAATTAATATAGAAAGGGTGTGCAAAAGGAAAAGTGAAATTGGACTAAATTCATGTATATCACGAAACGTATTGGGAAAGGAGGCATGACAAGATAATGGAGGTTGAGTGAGTCGAAAGAAATAAGTTTTTGTCAAATATAATACGTTGTGTCCGGCCATGGTTCGAATCGCTCATACCAGAGAAATTTTTGTTACAAGTAAATATGCAACAGAAGCACCCCGAAAAGGTAATGAAGGAAGTGAGAATGCCAACAAGTGATCAAGGTTAAGTATCAGGACAGACGGGATTACTAAAGAAAAATCGCGGCGTTGGAAGGGAGGAGAGTTTTAAAAGAGAAATACTTATAAGAATCTCAATGATCGTCAAAAGAAAGAAAGACAAAGATGCTTATGGATAGCACGACAAGAAGACTACCGAGGTTTGAAAATATCTCCGCGCCATGAAATCGTAAGTCACCGTTTATATTGAATTGTGAGAGTATGTGTTACGGGACCATATGAATGATCGTGCCGATAGAATGGCTAGTAAAATGGTGCGGAGACGACAATAAATGTTTGAAGAGTAATGGAAGCTAGTTACGGTATAGGAGAACCAAGGACTCAAAGAGGGAAGCACACTCGTATTGAAAGGAAGTGATGATTAAGCAAGATTTTATTTTAGTCTCCGGATTATGAGTTATTCGGTAATGATGTTCAGATTAGAGGAGAAGGAAATGGGAGGAAAGATTAGAACAAGGATTTGAAAAATAATTTGAATAGTGGATTAGTATGTTGCAAGTATAATCTTGCGATAGGGGATAACAACGATGACAAGACAATATTATATGCAAGCATATAAGGAATGGTGCCGAGGATTGTTGTATATGGTTGAATTGAGTCTCATTTGAATACAAGTCCCTTAGCTATGGTATTTTCGACGCATTGGATGAGTAATCCGAAGTAAAGTAATTAATGAGACTAATAAGCCATTAGCAAGGAAAATGCTATTGCAAGCCATCTGGGCGATACCATAGGTGGAACTATGATGACACGGTTAGGAATTACGAAGCACGACAAAAGCATTAGAAAGAAGATGGAATGATATGAATATAAAGTATCACTAGAGAAGCAAGCGAGGAAAAGTGCTGCAGCTAAATAAGAAAGTTGCCAATTAGCAAAGAAATAAAGGTCTGTGAAATAAAGGGACTAAGCCAACGGAAGGTGAAGTCGTAGAAGTAGAGGACGACAAGATCACAAGAAAAGGATTCAAGGATATAATTAAAAGAGATGGACGTTTAAGGAATTAAGAGGTTCGCTTGATTGACAAATCGAAATGACAGACAATGGCCTCAAACTATGGGAAAGACTTGTTAAGCGATAGTCGGCAGAGGTTAAAAGTAAAAGGAGAACCCAAAGGTAATGATCAAAGGATATCGCGTGTGATTAGATCACTCGGGTGACAATGAAACCTCGTGGAGCAAGCAGTATGATGGCTCTTATTGGAAAAGGGACAAATGAAGGTTACAGACAAAAGCAAGAATGAAAAGATCTGAATTCGCCGCATGATTAAGAATCTTGGTTATTTTTCGACAAACTTTTGGATTCATCCCTAATTTGTTAGCTGAACTAAGGATCAGAAACTTTAAGAGTAAATTGAAGGAAATGGATTATTAAAGAAGAGTTTGAGGTGTTTTTGATATAAGTACAAGAATTATCATTAGTTAGCCAACTACCAGAAGTCCAATTGAAGGAAAGAGAAATTAAGCGAGGCATTACGGTTTTAAATCAATTGAAGGATAAAGTATCGCAAGAATTAATTCAACTGCTATAGAGAGAAAAGGGTGCTAAATGTGATCAGCTTTGAGGCGATGTTTAAAGAACTAAGAATAAGAATAAGTCAACTCCAAGGAGATAAAGGCTTGGGGATATCTGTGGAACATAAGAAAAATACGGAGGATTGAGGAGAACAACAATTTCTAAATAAAAAGGAAGATGGCGTCAAAAATTAGATAAAAGTATGTAGTAATCACGACACGAAAGGGCATACAAGAATGCGAACAACGAAAGCCGAAGAGACAATGAACGCGATAAAGCATGGAGAGTTAGTGGACAGACAAGTAATAAGAAAAAGGGATGACCTTGAGTACAGGCGTAAATCATGACTACAAAGGAAGAAGAATAGATTGCATAGTTCGGATAAGTTCAGTTTTAACGGGCAAGTAAGACTGCAAGTAAGAAAAGTTCGATAAATACGGTAAAAACATTGATATCTACCTTTAACTCGCTCAACATTCGAGGACGAATGTTTTTAAAGGGGGGGAGGATGTTATACCCCGCGTTTTCTGAGCATGAGTACGACATGTACCTCACCGTAGTAATGGAGTGTCGGAGACGTCCCATGATGTTTTGAAAGGCACAAGCCATGGAAAGTACGTAACAACGAAGAAAAAGGATGAATTACAATCTCGTAAGTCGTATTCGTGAAAGACTATTCGAGACCCGAGAACATGACCATTTTTAGTATAATGAATGACGAATACCATGCATGGAGAGTTTCAAATATTTCGAGGTCGAATAAATTGAAGAGAAATAAGTTCGATTGAGAAATGCTGGGCGGATTTTTAGTCAACTTTGGAGGCGCATATCTCCTAGTATATATGGAGTTTTAAGGTACTTCAAAAGCCTAGAATGAAGTTCGGCGAGTCTAGTTTGTGATTCAACAAACCGTTCGTCGATAGGACCTCGGAGTAGAGAATTATAGACGTTACAAACTGAACTGTCGACGCAGAAACAGGGCGCTACAGTACCGCTACAGTACTGTAGCTACAGTGCCCCCGCCTCAGCCACTATAAAAGGGCTAAAAACCCCCATTTTCATCACAAAAAAATGCTACAATGTTCCAGAAAATTCAGCCATTAAAAAGGCTCCTTCATCACACAAAAATTGAAGATTTTGGGCAAAATTTCAAACTACGGGATATCAATCGAGGTCCGGGCAACGCGTAGACTCGCTTATGATTTCATTTTTGGAGTTGGAGGAGCTTGGGAGCAAGTGAAAATTTAAGATCTTGTTACACAAGGTATGAATCATTGAATTTATTTCTTTATCAATATGGATTAAGGAATAATTGCAAGAATAAAGGTTATATTTTGTTGTGTTGAGGTTGTTGAATTATGGATTGAGGTTTGATAAAATTTTTGGATAAAATATGTATATATTCATCTTGTAGAATGTTGAGGATGATGCTATTGATGTGTTGGTATTAATTTCAACTTCTTTACGAAAGTAAAGATTATTAAATAGTCATATCACAAGTGGGTTAGTTGAGAAATTTAGGAAACATCGTGTGGGATGTTTTAGGGAAGTATATTGATATGGAAATGATTGTATTGATGTTGGTATTGTCGTTGTTGTGTTGGTTGTTGAATTGGAATCTCGGGCTAGGCATATAAACGGGGGGAAACCCCGAATTTCGCTAATTTAAAAGTGGCTTTCATTAAGTGTTTAACACATATGACGATGATTCTAACAATAGAATGAATGGTTACATATGTAGATTACGAGGCTAATAATAATTCTTAAGAGAGTTGCAAGACAGGAAGTAAGTTGGAAGTCGAGAATTATCTTGAGTATGTTAAGGCTCGTCCTCTTCTTTCAAAGGCATGATCTCTAGGTTATGATTTCATAAATGTTTCCATATTTTCCTTGTCATTAAAGGTTAAGAAGTCTAAGATCCCGAGGCATGATTTCCTCCCTGATAATCCATAAATGCTTTCCAAAATATTCGTATCTTCCAAACCAAAGGTTGTGATTATGTGAGCCCTTATGATGGCAACGATGGGAATGTTTTTTTTCAATAACAATGATGATGTCAAATATTAGGATGTTATTGTGATGAAAATGATGAGATTGATTTCATGTTTAAAGGTTTCAAGTTTATGTTTTCAATGACGATATGAGAACGTTGAACTATTTCTTGATGTCTCAATTTTGTTCATGGATGATGACTATTTCTTTTAAGATCCCAAAAGTACATGACTTGATGCCCTATGAGATTTATGGTCTTATTCTATGTTTTCTCTTAGTTCTTTTCTCCATTGATAGTCTCACCTTAAATTAATTGTTCCTTCAAGGTGAGACAAAGCGACGATAATTATTCCATAATATAATCGGAGGTTACCGACCTTACGTCACTCCGATACAGTTGTGGCTTTTGATTGGGCTCTTATGCATGCTTTATATATATGTATGTATTTTCTCACCCGCCGCGCTATAGTCGGTCGCGGTGCACGTAGATGTGCACACCCACAGCCGGGCATGTTATGATATTGCCCGACGCGGGAGGCCCGGATCCGATGATAACACCGAGCCTTAAATGGCCGGGCATGATATATATATATCACACCGAGCCTTTATGGCCGGGCATGTTACTAAGTATATGTATGAAATGTTTTTTTAAAAAAGGCTAAGCATGCATGACATCCGTCTTATGAGTCATCCAGGTGTTCAGGTTATCTCTCTTGCTCATTGTTACTTCTCACATCTATATTATGATATTATTCATGTCTTACATACTCAGTACATTATTCGTACTGACGTCCCTTTCGTGGACGCCGCGTTTCATGCCACGCAGTGTATACGTACGAGTAGAGGATATGGCTAGAAGATGTTCCAGCCGGATATATATATATATATATATATATATATGTTATATATACGTATATATATATATATGTATTATATATATATATATGATCTCGCATCTTACTTGATTTGATGTTAAGAATGTTTTTTTCCGAAAAACTTCTTCATGCATTTCATTCCATGACTAAGGGGCCCAATGAGACTATGAGTATAACGAGAGCCCCGGCTCGCTCGACCCCGTTCGGTGCCCATCATACCCTCGTGATCGGTGGACAATATATATGTATATATATATATATATATATATATCATGCTCTCTATTATACTTATTTATCTTCTTATACATATATATGTTGCCGTGGAACGTACGGCTCGATCCATATGTATACATTGTAACCCCGATCCATTTATCCTTTTTCCCGGCATCCCGCGTATCCATGCAACGCGCCCATCGATCGTGGTTAGCGCGTATATAACGCCTCTTCCTTTTCCCCATATCCCATACATGCAATATATATATATATATATATATATATATATATATATATATATATACCATAGAAACATATAGAAGGAACTTAAATAATTGTTATAGTTACGTGAGCGTCATAAGGTCGCATCCTCCGATTATGTTATGGGACACTTTCCATCACTAAGTCTCACCTTGGTGGAACTGGAGTCATAAGTTGAGATAACAAACAATGAATAACGTCAATGAGATTATACAATGGGATCATCATCATCATAAACATATATCATCTTCTTCTTGTAAGAAACTACTAAGACTTATTAGCTTTCGACACGTTGGGACATGAGAGGATTATGGAAATTTACGAAGAATTTCGATATCAGAATCATGCCTTTGAAAGAAGGGGGCAAGCCTTACATACCTTCGTGTCTCCTTAACGCTAATCGCTCTTCTTCCAAGCTTACGATTCTACATTCAAGAGGATTGTACTAAGATTAGATAATCGATAATACTCTTAAGCTTAAGCTAAAGCGATTAAGGGCTAATGAAAATTGGGCAGCATTTCCTTTGTTTCTATAACTTTCTCCATATGCTAAACAACTCCCAACACCTATAACAATGCCCACAATATCGTAATCAACAAACTTCATTAAGCTAGACATTATTCAATCCTCCCAATTCCATTTCAAGGGCATCCATAACCATAGTCACAATACAACATTACATTCATCCTCATATAATGTTCCTCCCATGTTCTTAATATCATTTATAACATAATTATAATCACAACTTAGCAAGAATCATGATTCATATTAAGATACTACTCAACAATGCCACTATTCTCATATTTGTAACCCATATTCTATTTCCTTCCATAATTAAGTCTTTCAACCTCTCAATACTCTAAATAACATGAATTGATTATAAAACCTACCTTTGATGGTATGAGAGTGACTTTTGGATGAAAATACTTCACTTAAGCAAAACCCTAGCTTCAATCCAAAGAGATTTTCTTGACTTGTACAACCTCCCTAGTAAGAATTCATATACTTGATTCCTCCAATTCTTGATGTTTTACTTCGATTTCCTGGATTTATGTTAAGCTAGTGTGGAGAAGGCTCTCTAGAGATGTGGAGAGGGGTTTTTGGGAGTGTTTGGGGTCCGGTCAAATCACAGTGAAGAAAATTGGAAAAAAAAAAATGAAGCTGGCCAAATATATGTAAGTTGGAACTTTTTCCACCGACAAAGAACTTACGGTGGACATACGGTTCGTATGTCATATTTACGAACCGTATGTCCGACTTATGTCCGACCGTAGTATGTTGGCCAAAATTCTGCACAACTCTCCAGATGTTGTTTTACGCCTCTCGACATACCGTACGGTCCGTATGTCACTTTTACGGTCCGTATGTTGGGCCGTATCTCGCCGATTAACAAACTTTCACGAAAAGTACTTTTTTCAATTATCTTAGCCTCGAAACCTTTAGGGTACATGCTTAATAATTGTCAAAAGTCTTTCTTTAGCCTGATAGGGGTATTATAGCCTCTCTGGACTTACATTAGTTTGCTTACAATGTAATCGACGCAGAAAGTCTCAAGGTGTAACATTCCTCCCCCCTTAAGAACATTCGTCCCCGAATGTTAAACTCTCGAGGATTCTAAGAAATTTTGCCAGAGTTTCCCCTGTAATAGGGCATTACCATCCTGTCACACTAACCCAAAATAACATTGCCACACAGGGCTACAATATCACAACATACAACATGGCCACACACGGCCCAAAAGCAATTAAAGTAAAACATTGCATACCTGGGGACAATGGTGTCTCATCTTGAACCTGTTATGGGGGTGGAAATAAGTGTGGGTACTTGAACTTCATGTTTTCTTCCACTTCCCAAGTCATTTCCTTTCGTTTATTATTTCGCCACAAGACCTTAACTGAGGCTACCTCTTTATTTCTAAGCCTCCGTACTTGTCTGTCTAGTATAGCAATGGGTACCTCCTCATAAGCCAACTTTTCCGTAACTTGAACATCATCTATGGGTACGATTCTAGTAGGATCCCCGACACATTTTCGGAGCATCGATATACGAAAAACCTGACGGATCGATTCAAGTTCGGAGGTAAGTCCAGCTTCATAAGCTACTTGGCATATCTTGCGGACAATTTTATAAGGTCTAATGTATCGAGGACTTAATTTTCCTTCTTGCCAAATCTCATCACGCCCTTCATCTGATACCTTCGAATACCCAATCATCAACTTGGAATTCTAAGTCTCGCCGACGATTGTCATATAAGATTTCGCGACTTTCGTCGTCAATAGTCGGTCTGGATCACCTTGATCTTTTCCACCGCTTGTTGAATCAATTAGACCTATTAGTACCGTACCTCTCCTACTTCAAACCATCCAATTGGCGATCTGCACTTTCTTCCATATAGCTTCATACGGGGCCATTTGAATCCGGTACGGCACCGTTGTTATATGCAAACTCAATAAGATGTAAGTGGTCATCCCAACTACCACCAAAATCAACACACATGCCCGTAACATATCCTCCATGTCCGAATAGTGCGTTCGGTTTGCCCGTCGGTTTCAGGATGAAATGTTGTGCTAAGCCTTACCTGAGTAGCCAAACCTTCTTGGAAAGATTTCCAGAACTTGGTTGTAAACTGTGCTCCTCTATCTGTGATAATAGATATCGGGACACCATAAAGTCTCACAATTTCCTTGAGATACAACCTTATAATCTTCTAGTACGTGGTTCGATCGGTAGAAAATGAGTCGACTTCGTGAGTTTATCAACAATTACCCATATGGAGTCATATTTACTCCGGGAACAAGGTAAACCCATAA
The DNA here is from genome assembly GCF_029784015.1 of Lycium ferocissimum. NCBI lineage: Eukaryota > Viridiplantae > Streptophyta > Magnoliopsida > Solanales > Solanaceae > Lycium > Lycium ferocissimum. The sequence continues at coordinate 37,930,753 of NC_081353.1, read as the reverse complement.
TAAAATCCATGTTGATCACTTTCCATTTCCAGGTAGGAATTTCCATGGCCTGTAGTAGTCTTTCCCGCTTCGATGTTCAATTTTCACCTGTTGGCAATTTGGACATTGAGCTACAAATTCTACTATGTCCTTTTTCATTCCATCCCACCAATACATTAGCTTGAGATCATGATACATCTTTGTCGCTCCTAGGTGAATGGAATACCGAGAATAATGAGCTTCTTCTAGAATGCGACGACGTAATTCCGCAACATTCGGAACACATAGCCTATCTCGGTATCTAAGAGCTCCATTTATAGAAATTCCAAATGGAGACTTCTCTTTCTTATGAAATGTATCTTTATAGTGGCTCAACTGAGGATCTTCATATTGACGCTCTTTCACCTCCATATCTAAGGATGAGATAGTTGGATTGAAATACCAATTCCCGCATTATCCGAATCAATGTGCGAACCCAAGGTTAGCTAGTTGGTGGAGCTCATGAATTAGTTCTTTCTTCTCCGGAGGGACCTCACATAGACTACCCATTGATTTACGGCTAACTACGTCAGCTACTACATTCGTTTTCCCGGGGTGGTATAAAATACTCACATCATAGTCTTTTAATGACTCTAACCATCGTCTGCACCCTCGCTCGTATTCGCCCTCCTTTTGCATGAAAATATGTTGGAGACTTTTATGATCTGTGTAAATATCAACATGAACACCATACAAATAGTGTCTCCATATCTTCAAGGCATGAATAACCGCAGCTAATTCAAGGTCATGAGTCGGATATTGCTCGTTCATGTTTTCGCAACCCGTTTGTGCAGGCATAGGTAATAACTTTGTCGTCTTTGCGTCGCACACGCCCAACCCAACACCGCAGGCATCACAATAGACAACATAACCCCCGATCCTTCCGGGAGTGTGTGACCGGGGTGGTTAATCTATCCTTCAATTCTTGGAAACTGCGTTCACAAGCATCAGTCCATTGGAACTTTGCGGCTTTCTGTGTCAACTTCGTCAGTGGTGCTGAAATAGAGGAAAACCCTTCTACAAACCTTCTGTAATAACCTGCCAATCCCAGAAAGCTACGGACACCGTAGGCGCATTGCGTAGGCCTTGGCCAAGTCTTTACGACCTCAATCTTTTGAGTATCGACCGAATACCGCGACCGAGATGATATGGCCCAAAAAAGGATTCTGAATTCAACCAAAATTCACATTTTGAAAATTTAGCATATAATTCTCGAGCTCCGAAGAATTCCCGACAAGTGTGTAAATGATCCCATGTTCGCTTTCCGACGAGAATATACAAGAATATCATCGATGAACACAATTATAAAAAGATCTAGGAAAGGCCTGAACACATCATTCATCAAGTTCATAAACACTGCCGGGGCATTAGTCAAGCCAAACGACATAACCCGAAATTCATAATGACCATATCGGGTCTCGTACCGTTTTCGGAATGTCTTCTTCCTTGACTCTCACTTGGTAGTATCCGATCTCAAATCAATCTTTGAAAACCATTTGCACTTGCAAATCGATCGAACAAATCATCGATTCTCGAAAGCGGATATTTATTCTTGATAGTCACTTTTGTTCACTACCTATAATCAATGCACATCCGTAAAGAACCATCTTTCTTTTCTTACAAATTACACCGGTGCTCGCACGCGATGAACTAGGCCTAATAAATCCTTCTCGAGCAAATCTTTCAATTGTGCCTTTAGCTCCTTTAATTTTCATAGGCCGTTACGTACGGGGGAATGGATAAGTGTCCGGTAATACATCAATAGTAAATTCAATCTCCCGTTGTGGTAGGAGACCTGGAAGCTCCTCCGGAAACACATCTGAAAACTCATTTACTACTAGGACGGATTGAAGAGTCGGCGGTTTTGCTTCGGTATCATGAACTAGAGACTAGATGATAAATACGGCCTTGGCGATCATTCTTCCTTGCTGAGATAGAAATAAATTTGCCTCTTGGAGATGCGATAGATACCTTTTCCACTCTAGGACCGGTTGTCTACAAAATTGAATCGAACCACTTTGGCTCTACAATCCACATTGGCATAACAGGAAGCTAACCAATCCATACCCATAATAACGTCGAAATCTAGCATTTCCAATTCAATTAAATCAGCTACGGTGTGTCGACCACATACTACAATCACACACTTTTTATACACTTGTCTAGCTATTACGAGATCACCCACTGGAGTAGACACTTCAAAAGGTTTGATCTACTCGGATTTTATTCCGATGCGACCAGCGATATAAGAAGTAATATATGACAAGGTGGATCCCGGATCAATCAATGCATAAACATCGCAGCAAGATATTGTCGTATACACCGCAACAACATCGGGGGAGGTCTCCCGGATCACATTTGCCGGCCAACGTGCGTATATGCGGTTCGAGGATCGCTCAGCCAGACGCTTCCTCTCGGCCCCTACCACGGCTTTCGAAGTCCGAGCGAGTCGGTGATGCCGCTCTACGTTGGGCGTACGGACGAAGAAAAATCGGATGCGAGGCCCACGTGGGCCGGGCCCTGTCTCTCGTCACTCCTCAACGGACAATCGCGCATCAAACGGCCAACCCGACCGCGGTATAACGAGGCACACGAGCCCCCCAAGACCAAGTCCAAATGTGGTTCTGCACACCGAGTACACCGTGGTAGGGTAGTCGCGTCCGGTGCCGAAATCACTCTTGGCATCGAAAATCGGAAGCTCTCGAACTGCGGCACTTGCGAATAGATGGGGCGATCAAGTCTTCTACCCGCAAATCGAAAAGGTGCGCTAGTCACCGACTGGCCTGAATGTCTGGAATATTGCTGTCTTTGACCCCTCTATATTCACTACTAGCGGCGGTCTCGGCCCTCGTTCGTCTCTATCAACGTCACGTCGCCCCTTTGCGGTTTGTTTTTCCACCGTGTGGGCACGGATACGGGAGATGTCCATTCCCTCTGCGTTAGTGAAGTTGTCCGAAACGATCCTTGAATATGTGTGGCCCTAAGCCACTCTGCCAAAATCGATGTACCCGATCTCTCACTGCCGTCGTTACCGTGGCGGAGCATCTGCAAGCCACAGAATGAGGCGGGGAGACCATACTCCCGGCGCTCATTCCTCGCTCATAATTCGCAATCGGCTCGAACTCTTCGAACTTCGGTGGCAAATAGTGCGAATAAAAGCATCCACTTCCTTGCTAAACCTAGAGGGAGGTGCATTGTCCCCTCTTAAAGAAATCCAATTATTATACCATAACACAGCTACATCCCAGAATCTATAAGATTCCAATTCCACAGACTCAGTGTCAGAAGCATGGATAATTCTCAATGTCCTCAGCATTTCATCTATGAAGCCTTGCGGGTCTTCATCCGGCTTTGACCCGAAAAATTTTGGAGGATTCAAGCTCATAAAATCTCGGGCTCTGGCACTAGTGGCTCTATCACTGGGACTCGCACTTTGCCGTTGATCCTGAGCGACAACCAACTGAGTCAAAAACTGGACTGCATCCCGCGAGTCCTGATCTGGAGATATAGGGGAAGGAGCTGGGGCCCTCTCATGCTCCTCTACTGCTGGAGGAATAGGAGTGGGAGTGGCATACGAGGGAATAGCACTCTGAGCCTCATTATGTACTAACTCAGCTGGGGTTCCCCACTGGTGCCTTCTTCAGCGGCATTCAATATTGTGCGGATTTGCTTCTTCCTTAGCAGCATCGCTGAAATCATAACACACAATTAGGAGGAAGAAAATCTTATAACATAGCTCTATCGCACGATCTATGAAAAAGAAAGATGGTCATTATTCTTAAATGCCCTGCAGCCTCTCGTTTATAAGTGTGGCGCGCTTCACACTCATAAACGAAACTCTACCGGACACGGCTCGTACACACCCTCGGGACGGGAATCGCTTCGATACCACTTTTGTCACCAAATTCAGGCTATGACGGTACCCAGTAGCTACCCTCCCGAGCACCACTTATCATACTTAATATCAAACTCATCCTATGTATACATTATGCTCAACACAACACTCATCATAGGAAAATCATCGTCGCTTCCATACATGTACATATATACAAAAACATGAGCCCTCGAGGCTACCGAAATGATATGCAAATATACACTGAGGGGACCATAAGACATCTACTACCCATACAAATGTATCTACGAGCCTTTACTAGAATGCCGAGACATAAGGACGGGACAGGACCCCGTCATACCCATGTATGTACACAAAGGAATATAACAAAAGTAGCATCTCTGGAGTAGTAGAGTGTTCCTATGTGTCTACTGATAAGCACCTACGGATCTGCACCGTCTACCTGTGGGCATGAACACAGCGTCCATAAAGAAAAGGACGTCAGTACGAGCAAAGTACTAAGTATGTAAGGCATGAGTAATACCAATGATAGAATAAGAAATAAGGAAATAGAAAGTAGATAGATGACCTGTACTAGCTGCCTTTTTAGAAGAAACACACATGTAATTTTCTTTAATTTTCTTTAACACTTTCATACATACATATATGCTTTTATACTATTGCTGCGGAACGTGCAGCCCGATCTATATATATATATATATATATCATGTTCTCATTATCCTTATTTGTCTTCTTATACATATATATGTTGCCGTGGAACGTACGGCCCGATCCATATGTCATATCAACATCATATATATATATCTATACATTGTCGCGGAACGAACGGCCCGATCCATTTATCCATATATCCCGCGTCTGGGCATCCAGCGTTCGGGACGATATCATAATGTGCTAACTGATCAGGTGGTTATGTGTATATAACGCCTTTTCCTTTTCCCCATATCCCGTACATGTATATCCATATATATATATATATATATATATATACCATAGAAAACATATAGAAGAACTTAAACAATTGTTATAGCAGACGGAGTGACATAAGGTCGCATCCTCCGATTATGTTATGGGACACTTTCCATCACTAAGTCTCACTGTGGGCCCAGAGTCATAAGTTGAGATAACAAACAATGAATAACGTCAACGAGATTATACAATGGGATCATCATCATCATAAACATATATCATCTTCTTCTTGTGTTTAAACTACTAAGACTTATTAGCTTTCAACACGTCGGGGACATAAGAGGATTATGGAAATTTATGAAGAATTTCGATATCGAATCATGCCTTTGAAAGAAGGGGGCAAGCCTTACATACCTTCGTGTCTCCTTAACGCTAACCGCTCTTCTTCCAAGCTTACGACTCTGCATTCAAGAGGATTGTACTAAGATTAGATAATCAATAATACTCTTAAGCTTAAGCTAAAGCGATAAAGGGCTAATGAAAATTGGGCGCATTTCCTTTGTTTCTATAACTTTCTCCATACGCTAAACAAGTCCCAACACCAATAACAACGCCCGTAATATCGTAATCAACAAACTTCATTAAGTTAGACATTATTCAATCCTCCCAATTCCGTTTCAAGGGCATCCATAACCATAGTCACAATACAACATTACATTCATCCTCATATAATATTCCTCCCATGTTCTTAATATCATTTATAACATAATTATAATCACAACTTAGCAAGAATCATGATTCATATTAAGATACTACTCAACAATGTCACTATTCTCATATTTGTAACCCACATTCTATTTCCTTCCATAATTCAAGTCTTTCAACCTCAATACTCTAAATAACATGAATTGATCATAAAACCTACCTTTGATGGTATGAGAGTAACTTTTGGATGAAAATACTTCACTTAAGCAAAACCTTAGCTTCAATCCAAAGAGATTTTCTTGACTTGCACAACCCTAGTAAGCATTCATATTCTTGATTCCTCTATTTCTTGATGTTTTACTCTTGGTTTCCCTTGGATTTATGTTAAAATAGTGTGGAGAAGGCTCTAGAGACGTGAAGAGGGTTTTTGGGAGTGTTTAGGGTGCATTGGTGAAGAAAAATGGGAAAAAAAATGGAAGTGGGCCAAATATATGTAAGTTGGAACTTTTTCCACCACAACTGACAACTTACGGTGGACATACGATTCGTATGTCATATTTACGGTCCGTATGTCGACTTACGGTCCGTATGTCCGACCGTATGTTGGGCAAATTCCCGCACAACTCTCCCGATGTTGTTTTACGCCTCTCGACATAACAGACGGTCCATATGTCATTTTTTCAGTCCGTATGTTGGGCCGTATCTCTGCCCAGTCAACAAAATTTCACGAAAAGTACTTTCTTCAATTATCTTAGCCTCAAAACCTTTAGGGTACATGCTTAATGATTGTCAAAAGTATTTCTTTAGCCTGATAGGGTATTATAGCCTCTCTGGACTTACATTAGTTTGCTTACGACGTAATCGACGTGGAAAGTCTCAAGGTGTAACAATACCACGCTCGAGGAGCTTGCTTCAAACCATACAATGCCTTTTTTAGCTTGTACACCTTTGTTTCATCGCCCTCCTTTATGAAACCTTCTGGTTGAGCGACATACACCTCTTCTTGTAAGTCTCCATTGAGAAATGCCGACTTGACGTCAAATTGCAAACTAGCCAGGCGCGACCATTTGCGCCGCCAATGCTAGAACAAGTCTCATAGTTTCAAACCGAGCTTTTGGAGAAAATGTTTCTTCGAAATCTACACCATATTGCTGTGTACATCCTTTTGCCACAAGACGAGCTTTATGCTTTTGTAGGCTCTATCCGCCGCAAACTTTGTCCCGAACACCCACTTCAAGCCAATTGCATTTTTGCCTTGGTAATTTCACCATCTCCCATGTGCCATTCCTTTCGATAGATTTCATCTCTTCTAACATTGCTCTCGCCACTCTTCCATTTAGTCGCTTCTCCATAATATATAGGATCCGAAACAAATGAAAATTGACAAGTCGCATACATGTCATTAACATGCTTGGGATTCGGCTTTGTAAGCCTTGTTGATCTTCTTAAGCCTTGTTGATCTTCTTAATATAATTGGCTCATCTTGAGACTCTTTAAGAGTAGTAGATGAAGAGTTTCTGCTTGGTGAAGTTGAAGCGTATGAATCCAGAGAAGTTGAAGAAGAATCGGTTGGTGCCGTAGGAGTTGGTTGTTGAATTCCATGAAAGTGATTCGGTGGGCATATGAATCGTTCTTGCATCTTCTCCGCTGCCACTCCATTTCACGATTTTGCATTTTTCATCAAATACTACATCCCTTCTAATTAAAATCTTGCTACTAAGAGGGTTATACAATCGTATGCTTTGGATTGTGGACAATAACCAATAAAAATGCATTTTTGATTTTTCATCCAACTTATGATTTTAAAATTGAGAATTTACCAAAGCATAAGCAATACACCCAAAAATTCTTAAGTAGCTTATTAAGGTTTTCTACCATGCCAAGCTTCAAATGGAGTTTGATTCATGACGGCCTTTGTGTGAGAGATATTCAATAAATAGATTGACGTTGCCACCGAGCTGCCCGAAAATTCATTCGAAAGTCCCTTCGCTTGTAACATGCTTCTTGCCATCTCCACAGCCGGTGCGATTTTTCCGCTCGGCGACGCCATTTTGCTCAAAGATAAGGTGTTGTCAACTCCCGTGAATGCCATTTTCTTCACAAAAATATTAAATTCCTTGGATAGAAATTCACCACCTCTATCGGTGCGAAGAGTTTTGATGCACAGACCACTTTACTTCTCAACCTTGGCTTTAAAGTGCTTGAATTTCTGAAATGTCTCTGACTTGCTTTCCAAAAATACACCCAACTCATGCGACTACAATCGTCAGTAAAGAGTAGAAAATAAAGACTCCCACCAAAAGATATAGTATGCATAGGTCCACATAAATCAGCATGTATTAATTCAAGACAATTTGAAGCCCTCCAAGCCTTTCCAACAGGAAAGGACTTTCTGGTTTGTTTCCCATAAATACACCCTTCATACAATTCAATAGAATAAATTTTAGGCAGTCCAAGAACCATACCTTTCTCACTTAGCAATTTCAGACCCTTGACATGTCCATATCGTAAATGCCATAGCTTCGATTCATCCTTTCCTTTAGCAGCAAGAACAATATTCCCCATGGTTGAAACTTCCAGCGGGAACATTTTGTTGTGAGTCATGTTGATACTAATCAATGTATGGCATGAGTTCTTATCTTTGATAACACATGAATAATTATCAAATAATATTAAATATCCACTAGCCATTAATTGCCCAACACTTAGCAAATTATACCCTAAATCAGGTACAAACCTAACATTAAGCTTAACCTTACCATGGGTTTTTTCAATGATTGCTGTGCCTTTACCTTCAACTTGAATTTCTTTGCCATCGCCAAGCTGCACTTTCATCTTGTGTGTCTCATCAAGTTCAGTAAAAATAGCTCTAGTGCCCGTCATATGATTTGAATGTAGAAACTATCTATAAACCATACATCGCTTGACTTATAATTAGTATTAGAATGAGCCATAAAAGCTTACTTTCATCTCTATTTTCTGCAGTAAAATTAACTGTCGGTCTTTATACCAACAATCGGCTTTTATATGCCCATATCTACGGCAATGATGGCATGAATATAACTCTTATTGCTCTCTCTGTTCCTTAGGACTACCATTCTTTGTCAAAGTGACCTCTGCCTCGTCCATTGCCTCTTTCATTACCACGACTACGACCACGAAATCCTCCTCTTCCACGGCCTCTGCCTCGTTGGACGTTCACTTTCTGCATTTTTTATATCGCCTCTTTCACTTGAAAAGCCTTTCTTCATTCTTTTCAAGTGATCGACAATTCTTGCCTCATATGTGCTCGTAAAGACCCCATTAGTTGATCAAAGGAAAAAATTGATAAATCCTTAGATTCTTCTATCGCAGCAACTACATGATCAAATTTTGGAGTCAAGCTTCGTAATACCTTTTCAACAATGGTCTGATCAGTAACCTTCTCGCCATAGGATCGCATTTGACTGACAATCGCCGTTGCTCTTGACAAAAAATCAACAATGGATTCTCTCTTTTCATCATCAAGGTTTCAAAGTCACGCCGAAGTGATTGCGGCCTCACCACGATGACCTTTGAATCACCTTGAAACTCTTTCTGGACGTAATGGACCAAGCTTGCTTTGATGTGGTTCTTCAGGGGCCGATCCGTGAAAAGATGCTATCATGGACAACCTGTTGGATAATCACTAGTGCCTTAGCATCTTTTTTTCTTGTTCTCTCGCAGTCTGTTTTCTTCGTCAGGATCTACAAATCTACGCTCTACCAAGTCCCAAAGATCTTGAGATTTGAGGAGAGTTTTCATATGAATACTCCAGAATTCGTAGTTTTCTCCCTTGAACACGGGAATGAGTGGTTGTGCCACACTCAATGAATTTCCGTTAGACGCCATAGCCCTGATACCAAAGATGTTGAAGAAAATAGACAACAAACTTAGAAAACAAATACTCAAAGTTAAGAATCTTTTGAATATGTGCTGGAAGCTTGTTTTTCTGTGTCTTAAATTAGAGCAAAGTACAGCCTTTATATAGGCTTACAAATAAACTAACCACTAATCCACTAAGTTGATCACTACTACCACTAACTAAGCAACAACTATCCACTATCAGTAAACTAGAAAAGTGCACCGTTACTGCTAACTGTCCAGGAATATAGGACACTACTAACAGATTCAATTTGACTAAGTCATACTTTGAATCAGTCTTCAATAAACTAGACATTCTATGATCATCATAGAGTTTATATTATGCTCTATGATGATATTACAAATGAGAATGCTTAAGCAATCCAATAAGCCAAGAAGAAAGTTGAGTTATTAACCTCAAACTTTATGTTACCAATGTATAAATTAAAAACATAGAACGCCCATCTAAGTATAAATTAAAAACATAGAACGCCCATCTAAGGTAACATGAGTTATTTTCCTCTTGTCTTCTTCAATCTGTCCGACAACACTTAATAGTTCATCATTTCTTCTTGGATTTATTGGATCTTGTTGCAGTTGTTGACAAGATTATTCTATTTCCGTATTTTCTTCCTTATTTTTTCCTTTGCCTTAAGTTTTCAGACACATCAATCACCAAAACCTACAGGATGAAACTCAAGAGCTATGAGCACAAAATGAAAATCTGTTATTTTTTTTTTTTTTTTTTTTTTTTTTGGTGACTCAATCATGGCGAGAAATTTTAGTTTCTGGTATTTTCCATCTTATGCTTAAAGCAAATAAGGATGCTATATATATGGAAATCTGTCTATCACATAATGGAGTTAAGTTACAAAATATGTGAATCTATGTAACATGTCTTTAGACAAAATAAAAATAAAAAGCAAATTAAAGAATCTTATAGTATTTCGGATCACTCTGAAAACTATTTGTGTATGTACTTTTTCCAGTAGTATCCTTCGGGTGATGTCAAGCTTTCAGAGTAGGTAATCGCCTCTATGCATTCACTCGACGAAGGCACAAAAAAGTCTCTCGCACTATCATAGTTAGGACTGTATACAACTACTTTACGTTCTCTACTATGCACTATGAGAAGAACTATTTCTCCATTCTCTGTCATGAAAAGGGGCTGTGCTAATCCGTTAGAACGTGTTATTCTCAAATTAACAATTATGGATGTCCATGATTTCTTCACTCCATACTCCACATTCCTCATGACAAATAAGGATATCCATGATTCCTTCACTCCGTACTCCTTCATGATCCATAGCTCAAGATCCTCATTATAGTCCAAAAATGTCATCATACAAAGGCATTCATTTAAAACTCCTAAACCAACGATAGCAATATCCTCATGCTCAGGGATTGGAAACATATGAAACTTTTCCGAGACAGCATCAAAATAAATTAGTCCATTATGAGGACCACCACCACGGTGTAAGTATGAAACCCTAACCCTAGAGTGAAGCCGTCCATGCATTGTGATCCAATCAGGGACAAATAGTGATACCATATCATACGAACAATGGACGCCCCTCCAATTTTTGTCTTTAAGATTTGCTATTATAGCTGTTTCAGAACCAAAATTATCTGGGGACTCAGTGCGTGTAACTAACATCACCTTGTAATCATTCTTGAAAGAGTCGAAACAAAGTCCCCCTGTGACATACCACATATTATCACTGGCTAATATGTTATGCTCGAGCACCTTGTTACAAAATCTAGTGGCCGGATTCCACAAGAAAATGTGTTCGCGTACGTTTATCAGCAATAGACCATCGCAAGAACCCAACACATTATATCTTAATTTAGAGATTTTGAAATCGAAACATAGTTGTTGGTCTACGATGCGATAAGTGGATCCACCTTTGTACCTCGAAAGCACGAATGCACCTCCACGTTGTTGATTCGAGAGCTTGAATTTTGGATTTGAAATCCAAGAATCCCATAGGTTACAAACGCACTTGAATCGTAAGAGGGATTTCACTGGTAATTTTGAGAGAATAATCAATATAATTTCGTTAGGTATATCTGGCGTAGGAGGCTCTTTTTGTTTTGGACGCCAACTATTTTTCCTCTGATTGTGCATCGTGTAAAAATTGAGTTGATTTTGCCCTAGGTTTCAGTAGAGTGCATAATTATATATTATAGAGAGGAGCAATGGAGGCTAGGGTTTTATTTTATGTCTATGTTTGGAGATTAAGCCGTTAAACTTTTATTACTTACTGGACAAGTAACTTAGTTAAAGTATGGAGAAACTCCATCTCTTTTTATGTGTGCAGACATGCAATTAGTTCCTATTTGGAGAGTGGAAGTAGTTTTTCATTTGATCGCTATTTTTTTTAGATTTATAGAAAAATAATCTAAATAGTAGCTCACTCAACCGCTAAAACTAAAAATACTCACGGATGTATAATATATGTAAAATCTGTGTGTATACCGCTGAGAAAAAGTATACACAGTAAATCCGGTCACCTTTTATATGTGCCTTTTAGAGATTTTTAAGATGTTAGTTATTTTGCTTAGTATTATTTTTTATATTGTTTTTAAATATGTAAATTTTGTTTCATACAATTTGAAGATTATACGTTCGAATTCAGACTAAAAAATAGATAGTTTAACCTTTTTAATTATATTAGAATGTTAGACCACTAATTAAAATATTCTCAAAAGCAATAAAACATAATGACAATTGAAATCAGAATCAAACTTATATATACATAAGAATAAGGTATATTTACAAAATATGAAGATACTTTTAGGTGTTATATACATACCAATAGAATAATTAAAAAAACATATAAAAAAATTTACATGTATGAAATATGACATCTAGTTACCTTTCTTTGTTAATGATATTTTATTTTTTAATAATTGTATGAAATATATACAAATGCAAAAGATGACTTATTACAATTTTTTTTTTTGAAAAATGTATAAATTTGGACTATTTTAATTTTATATAATTGTATATATATTTTTTGTTTATGCGTTCGGTTTTTCGGTATGAAATATGTATATATAAATCGGTTTGGCTATTTCGGTGTTAGGTTTTTGAAAATTTCATACAAACACCAATTATATACAACTTCCATACAAATATAATACAACTTTGAATCTCGTTTTTTGGTTTTCGGATGAATTTAATGCAACTACAACAAGATTTTAAGATGTTAGTTTCTTAGTATTATTTTTTATATTGTTTTTAAATATGTAAATTTTGTTTCATACAATTTGAAGATTATACGTTCGAATTCAGACTAAAAAATAGATAGTTTAACCCTCGTAATTATGAGAAAATGTTAGACCACGGCCTAAAATATTGTCAGTTATCGCAAATGTTAGATGACAATTTAATATTGGGAGAATGACTTATATATACATAAGAAACTATATTGAAAATGAATATATAAATTGAGTAGCACCAAAACATCAAAAGTTGAATTTCTTACAAAACATATACAAAAATATTTGTGTATGAAATATGTATATCTCGCTCAAGGCTTGAATTTTTAAGAGTTTTTGGTGATAATTTATGAAATATATAAATCTCGCTCAAGACTTTTCTTCATTTTTTCTCCCATCCTTGTATAAAAATTGTCCTTTCTTTATTGGAAATAGTTTATAATTTTATATATTTTTGTTTTAATAGAAATCCTATAAGTTTCTTAGGTACCCCCGACATTCTGTATATAAATTTTGAATAAATCCTTGTTGTTTTGAAAACTTTACAATTACAATTATATACAACTTTCATACAAATATTTTTTAACTAATTTCATTATTGTGTTCAAATAATTCTATGTTTATACTTTACAACAACATTGTATACGAATTTCTTACATATTTACTTAAATATTGAATCTCGCTAATCTCGATTTTAATTTCATATCCCTTGTTTCCGTCTTATTCCCGTGTATGATCGGGGGAAGATGAAAAATGGTGGTGGAGTGCCTTACTCTGAAAAATCATTTGGTACTCCTAACATAAAGTATCTCGTTTTCACACACAGAGAGATGGAGATAGATTGAGTAATATCATCAAGAAAGTCTATTAGTCCTTATGAATATATATTCACAAACTGCTTTTTCCGAATCTGATGGAAGTGTGGAACAAAAACCTAGATTGAATAGCTCAGGACAGGCACAAAATTCCGGTGGGGTTTTCCCGGCAAGAATGCATGAAACAGGGCATCGCGAGCGACTTATTTTTTTCAGATCTGGGGAGATTGTGATAGAGAAGGGGAAGGGAAGGTCCGTTGTTTTTTGTTTTTTTTTTCTTCCTAGATCTGTACAGATCGTGATAGAGAGGAAGAAGGAAAGGGTGGGTTCTAAATTTTTTCAGATCCGTTATGTTTTGTAATTAAGTTGGCATGTTTTGTAAATAAGGAAAAATATACTTATTTTTTGTAATATAAAATCTTAAATAGTATTATTAGGTCATTTTCTCTTTAATATTTTGTCGGTAAGATTGAGCAATATATGAGAAAACATTAGACCCAAATCTAATGTTGTCTAAACATATTTACACAAATTTAAAATGAAAACAAAATCTAAATGATGAACTAAAAAAGAGATATTTGAGTAAATCAGCCCGTAGTCATCTTGGGCATTCCTTTTTTTTTTCTTTCTTTCTTATTTCTCCAATAAATGTTATTTATGCTAACCAATAAATACATTTTTTCTTTCTTTCTTATTTCTCCAATAAATGTTATTTATGCTAACCAATAAATACTAGGTAAGGGGCTAGAGGTGATTCTAAAATAGTACCTCAATAGCATTCATGGCCACCAATGGACCATGGTCCCTCATGTAATACTCTATGATAATTCTATGATTTCAAGTGTTTTAATTTATAGTAATCATGACTTAAATTAATCATTTTGGAGGGATCTATAGTGTTTTCACACTTTCCCTTCAGTGGGACTCGAATATTGAATCTATCGGTCCTGAGTGGAGGTGCTTTACCAACTAAGCAACCGTCAACTAGTCGGGGTTTTAATTTATAGTAATCATGACTTAAATAACCAAATTTATCTCAAATAAGTTTTATAATAAGTGTCTTATCCCATTAGTGTCTTAAGTTTTACAAAACACTAGTGCTATTATGTATAGCCTCTGGTACACATGGGCGTCTCTATCAATTTTATAGGGATGGGCATTCAATATCTTTTCAATTTTATTATATTCCTACATAAATTCATACGGAAAAACACAGTTTTTTAATTTGCACATTCATTGTGTACACAAAATAATGACATCCAATACCTTATAAGAGCATGATTGACTTTGCATATACATGTATACGAAATAATGGCATTTTGATTCAAATTGGAACAGAAATTTTCTCATACTTCCTTTTTTCTGCTTAGAGCAAATAAGAACGAAAACCATTTATTAAAAAAAGGAGCTCAAGTTACAACTATATGATTGTGCACCTAATTATACATATCGTTGGAAAAAATAAAAATAAAAAGCAAATTAGACGAACCTATATTTTGGACTTGCCTGACATGAGGCTACAAATTATTTGTGTAGGTCATCATTCTAGTAGTATCCTTTGGGTGACATTAAGCTTTCCACATACGTAATAATATCCATATATTCCCTTTTTGACCCAACAAAAATGTACCGCATGCTATCGCTCCTAGGATTGTATGCAATAACTTTCCTTGTTATACAACAACCTATTACGAACACTAATTCTCCATTCTCTGCCACGAAAAGGGGTTTTACTGTTTCATAACGAGGGTTTATTTCAAAATTACTCGTGACAAATAAGGAATTTTTTATGACGTATAAGGATCTCCATGATTCCTTTATTCCGTACTCTTTCATTATGCATATCTCAAGATCCTTATCATCGTCCAAGTAAGTCATACACAAACATTCATCTAAAACTCCTAATCCAACTAAAATATTCTCTCTTTCATTCTTAAACTCAGGAACCGGAAACAGACGAAACTTTTCAGAGACAACATCAAAATAAATTACTGTCATAAGATCCATAAAATGATCCCCAATTTGAGCAAGAATTCTCACTTTTTTCAGCCCCAATCCTGGAGTGAAGTCGTCCATGCATTGAGATCATATCGTCACACGAGAGAGAACGAATATCATAGGGGAACTCGATCTCCTTCCAATCATTGCCTTTAAGACTTGTAATTATAGCATATTCACGACCATAACCGGGGGAATTGCTGAATATAAACAGAAGTACCTTGTAATCATTCTCAGAGGAGTCGGAAAAAAGTCCCCCAACAGCAAGCCAATCACGAAATCTCAAGGTTTCGAGCTCTAGCACCTTGGTACAAATTCTGCTGGCAGGATTCCACAAGAAAATATGCTCCTCGAAATTTAGCAGTAGAAGACCATCACAAGAACCCAACACACTATAGTTATACATTCGATGTATCTCAAGACGTAGTTGTTGTATAATAGGGTTTTTTATTTCGGAACTTATAAATTGCGGGTTTATGAGGTGGAAATCAGTTAAGCGCCGTGGAAGCACAAAGGCTCCTGCTCGCTGACGACTAGAGAGCTCGAATTTAGGATTTGAAATCCAAGAATGCCATGGTTTACGAACACTTGAATCGTAAAAGAGATTTCACTGGTAATTTTGAAAGAATAATCAATGTAATTTCGTTGGGAAGATCTGCCCTGAATTTCTTTGTGGGGATCGAAGGAGGTAAAGAGGAGAATTGGACAAAAGGCTTAACATATATAGATGTCTATATATAGGAACAAGTGAACGGTTCCTATATATAAATTTTATAATTCATATTTTTTTTTCTCTCTCTCTCTCTCTCTAACCAACTTTGGCGTACAAAAAGTATACTTTGGCGTACGTTAGTGGTGCAACCAACGAATTTTTTGGCAAAAGGCCCGGGGTCGACCAAAGAAAGACGTGCAAAGCAATGATGTTTTAAAGTGGCGAACAACAACAATAATATCGTACTAAACTCGGGGAATAAGGGAGAAGGAGCTTTAAATAAGGAATTAGAGCGAAGATTGTAGCACTAGCGAGAGCGAGAGATGGCGAGGTTGGGGTTCATAGCTACCCCGACGCCGGTGATGAAGCAAGTGACAAAGTCGAATCGTCACGCCTCCGACGATTCCTCCACGGAAAATGCGGGGCAAGCCGAAGGTTAGTTAGAAACACCGCTAGGTGTGGAACGAGAAGGACTAAGATGATACCTCCGGTCCTAGCGAGAGGAGAAGACTTGGGCAAAATTGTTTGCGAGTAACACTATGGCTTGTTTGAGTTCAATTCATTCCTCCTATCATTAGAAACGGTGTGAAAATTGCACAATTGGAGAAGCAAGAGGTTGAGAAGGAAGCGGAACAATGGAAGAATGCTAATATTATATGTTGTTGGGGATTCTCCCACGATAAAATGTTTAGGTTTGTACAACAATGGAATACGGGGTATAAACCAAACATATTCTACCATGAGGATGGGTACTTCATCATACAATTATCGAACTAATTTGATAAGGAAAATATTTTGATAGCAGGTCCGCACCTAATCAACAGAAGAAATATAGTTAAGCCCTGGAGTGCCACATTTAATTTCAGTGATGAGATATTAAAGACTATACCCATATGGGTAACACTACCTAGCCTACCAGTTATTGGAGTACCAACTCTTTGAGCGAGATTGCTAGCAATCTAGGAACACCATGTGTTGATGAGTGTACTTGAAGAAACGAGAGAATATCTTATGCTCGGCTTGTTGGTAGAGATGGATGTTACAAGAGCACCTTGCGTGAAAGTCATGGATGCTTTGGCAAGCTTTTGACCAATTTGTTAGCTATGAGTGGTGGCCCCAATTTTGCTCCTCTGTTTTTTCAAATTGGCCATATACGCCCGAAAACAAGCAAAACAACCTCGGGACAAGCCAAAGGCACGGGAAGAGAAGGGGGAAAACAATAGGGGCCAAAGACGGATAAACAAGCATGGCAACATAAAGGGGGCACCATAAAGGGCCCAAAAGTTCAGGAACCGGTGCCGTGGACCTCGATCGTGATGAAGGTTGGAAAGAAGTGAAAGGCAAAGGATTGAGTAAAGAAATAAGCACACGCGGGGCTAGTAGTAAAATCAAATGGCTTCACCCCACCGGAGAATACTTTTGATCAAGTTTTTCAAGGCGCTTTTGGTGCAAAGGGGTGGGGATGTACAGAATCGGGAGCAAAACCTCGATCCGTCAACAAGCTCTCAATGATAATAGCCACCTGGAATGTAAGGGGCTTCAATAAGCTTTTTAAGCATAAGGAGTTTAGTAGAATAATGAATAAAGAGAATATAGTAGTTATTGCTATCATAGAACATAGAGTAGCTCAACAACATGCTTCTAAAATCAGGAAGAAGGTGCTTCCTACATGGAGCTGGAAGGATAACTATGATCAAGCTGGTAAAGGAAGGATTTGGATAGCATGGGACCAAAGCAAAGTGGACCTCACAGTTGTAAACACACACGACCAACTTATCCACTGCTTGCTGAGGGATATCAACTCTGACTACCAGGTGGAGTTTACTGCGGTGTATGGGCTGCATAACATAGCAGCTAGGAAACCTTTATGGCAAAATCTAGTGACTATGGAAACAACTATAGTCAATCCATGGCTAATCATGGGTGACTTTAATGCAGTCCTTAATGAAGAAGATAGGACAGGGGGTAGTCAAGTACAGGACGCTGAGATTCAAGATTTTGCTGACATGATAGATACTACAAGGCTAACTGTGATGAAGGCCACTGGCAGATTTTATACTTGGACAAATTCCCATGTACACAGCAAGATCGACAGGGCACTAGTCAACTCAGCGTGGATGAACAGGTGGCCGCAGGTAGAGGTGGAGGTGAAAGATCCTCAGTTCTCAGATCATGCTCTTCTATGTGTCAAAATAGGCACCAGACCGCAAAGAGGAGCTAAGCCTTTCAGATTCCTGAACCACTTGTGCAAGCATAAAGATTTCCTAAGGATTGTCCGGGAGAGCTGGGAGAAACCGATGCATGGCAAGGGTATGGTAGAGGTATGGAACAAATTGAAGAACATGAAGGAAGCAATGAAACACCTAAATACTACGGAATTCTCAAAGGTTGAAAATAGGATTCGGGAGACTAGACAACAATTACAAGGTGTCCAAGAGAAGCTCGGTGATACTCCATGACCCCGTCTTGTTTGAACAAGAAAGGGTACTAAAACATGATGGAGAAATGGGTCTTTGGTTGAGGAAAGCATACTCAAACAGAAGTCAAGAGTACAGTGGCTGCAATTAGGCGACACCAATTCAGCATATTTTCATGCTAGCATAAAAAGTAGAATAGCCCAGAACCATATAAATAGATTAGTGACCACCAGTGGAGAGGTATTAACTAAAGGAAAAGAGATAGAGGATGAAGCAGTAAAACACACAAAGAGCTACGGGGACTGTCGCACAATTGTGCCATTGATCCAAGTGTAATGAACTCTGGGAGAATTTTACATAGAGATCAACAGATACAACTAATTGCCCCAGTCACCAAGGAAGAGGTATACATAGCACTAAAAGACATATATGAGCTGAAAGCTCCAGGCTGCGATGGCTTTAATGCCTGTTTCTTCAAGGAGACATGGACAATCATAGGAGAGGCTGTATCAAATGCAGTCCTGCAGTTCTTTCAAGATGCTAAAATGTTCAGAGCCATCAACTGCGCAATAGTGACCCTTATTCCCAAGGTACCAAATCCCTCCACCATTAAAGAATTTCGACCCATTTCATGTTGTACTATGCTTTACAAAGTAATCTCAAAAGTATTGACCAAGAGAATGCAAAGTGTGAGGGAATATTTGGTGGATAGTAGTCAAGCAGGGTTTGTACCTGAGAGAGTCATAACCGACAATATCCTACTCAGTCATGAGCTCGTGAAGGGGTATGGGAGAAAAGGGATGTCCCCCCGGTGTATGCTTAAAATAGACATGCAAAAGGCCTATGACTCAGTCGAGTGGCCCTTCCTGGAGCAAGTACTACACAGTCTGAATTTCCCTAGTGAATTTGTGGTTTGGATCATGAACGTGTGAAATACGTCTCTATTCTATAATTACGAATGGGAACCCAACCCCGCCCTTTCTTTGCTAGAAGAGGACTTGGCGGGGGGATCCTATGTCCCCCTTCCGTTTGTCGGCCATGGAATATCGGCGAGACTATTACAACAACTTCGGCATGTACCGGACTTTAATTTCCACCTAAGTGTGCGAAGTCGAATCTAGTCCGATTAGCTTTTTCGGATGATTTGCTTCTTTTCTGCGAGAGGAGATACTAGTTCGGTACAATTGTTGCATAGCCAATTCCAAAAATTCTATACGGATTGAGTGCCAACCCACAAAAAGCTACGTATGCGCTTTGTGGGATCAACAGGGACGTGGAAGAGGAAATATTAGGAATTCTGGGATTTAGTAGAGGTGAACTTCCATTCAGATACTTAGGGGTCCCTTTAAGTACAAAAAGAGTCTCAGTAGTGCAATGCAAGCCTTTGATAGATAAGATAATAGGTAGGATCAAATCATGGACTACTAAATTCCTGTCCTATGCTGGCAGGGCACAACCAATTAAATATGTTTTGTTCTCTATCCAAGTGTTTTGGGCTCAAATATTTGTACTACCAAAGAAAGTGATGAAGATCATAGAAGCTACATGTAGGAATTTTTTATGGACAGGAGGGACTGAGATGACAAAGAAAGCATTGATCTCGTGGGACAAAGTCTGCCAGCCTGAAACAGCAGGAGGACTAAATGTGGTAGATATCAATTTGTGGAACAAAGCTGCCATTATAAAGCTGTTATGGAGCCTTAGCCACAAGAAAGACAAGCTATGGGTGAGGTGGATTCATAGTTATTATGGGAAGAATAGAAACATCTTCGACGACATTCCTAAGCAGGCATCTTGGATAGTCCAAAGAATCTTGAAAGCCCAAAAGTATGTAGAGGAAGCAGGTTATGCACGAAACGAAATGCAACGGAGAGGCAGTCTTTACTATCAAAATCGTTTATAAGGAAATGAGAGGAGATTTTCCCAAAGTTAGATGGAGAAGGCTTATTTGTAATAACATGGGGTTACCCAAGTGGATTTTCATCGAGAATAATTTGTGCAATCAAGGCTATATACAAGAGATAGGCTGGGAAAATGGGGAATTAATACATGCCTGGACTGTCCACTATGTGAGCAAGCAGATGAGAGTCATGCCCACTTATTCTTTACATGTTCGTTCTCCTCACAGGTCTGGACGAAACTGTTACAATGGCAGGGTATCCACAGGAATGTAAGTGACTGGGACACAGAGGTGCACTGGGCTAATAATTATGCCAAAGGAAAAGGAGCTGCAGCTGAAGTATACAGAATGAGCCTGGCAGCAGCGGTATATCAAATATGGACTGAAAGAAACAAGCGAGTGTTCCAAGGGAAAAAGCAGACAGTGAACCACATAGTCAAAGAAATTGTGCGAGAAGTTCACATGCGAGGAACCGAACAACGAAGGTGACAAGATGGATGAACCACCATAATTTTTACCCACCATAGTTGATACATGCACATGTTCTGAATAATGAACGATGATGCTAAGTGTGTTGAGTAGCAAACTATAGGTGATGAGATGGTCTGAAGCACTGGGGCTCGTATGTCCAGTAGCTCAGAGAGAAAATCTGTACTTCACATTCTACTTTGGTAATATAAAGTTATTTACCAAAAAAAAAACAAGTGAACGGTTTATTATATAGTGATGGTTATTATATTCTTCAAGGTTACAAAGGGTTTAGGGTTTTTTTTCCAAGAAAAGGGCGGTGAGCTGTGTGCTAGTAACGGAACTCTAATACTTAGGTCTATTTGGAAAACCACTCTGCAATTGAAATTAGGTGTAATTACATATCTCTGATCAACTAATTATTTGGTCAAGATGTAATTGAGCGTAATTGAAGTGGAGTAATTACACTCTTCAATTATCAGGGGGTTGAGAATTGTTGGTACAGTCAAAGCTCTCTATAACAACATCGTTGGGTCAGAAATTTTTCAGATGTTATAGAGAATGACTGTTATACACCTATAATAGCATTGACATTTAAATAATATTTCGCTGTTATAGGCAAAAAAGATGCATAAAATCTAACTTTCATTTTTAATTATCAAATTCTAAGCTTAATCACACTTTGTATAACGAAGGAAAATCATTTAATGATGAAAATATATATATTCATATAATATATATTTTTTTTAACAGTGTATTAAATGATCAAATATTTTGTCAAAATCTCTACACTTATTATTGGTAATCATACATATTCTATTTTTTTTTTTTTAAAGATGGTTAATTATTATATTACCAAAAAAAAAAAAAAAATAGCTGTTATATGGGGGGTAATTTTTACTAAGAGCATACTGTTATAAATTTAGTTGTTGTTGTTATAGGTGAAATGCTATTATAGAGAAGTAAAATATAACATAAAAAATCAGTTCCAAAAAAAGTTGGTTGTTATAGAGAGGTGTTGTTATGCGGGTGCCGTTACATAAAGGTCGGACTGTACTTACATGGTGTAATTACAGGGGGCCTAAAACCTAAAACTCCATATATATTGTATTTGAAATCTATTTTTTCTAACTTATTTTAGATGCAAAATTGTTACTTAATAATTTTTTTGTAATCGATTTTTTCGAATAATTTTGATTCCGAACTGTTAAATTTAGATAAGATTTTATCAAATTCAATTTGAAAAGCATCCTTCCACGGAGGCAATCATTACAGGATCTGTTAACATAACTCTATAAGCAATAAGTTGACAAATTTTAGATTAAAAAATAGATTTAGAATGATAAAATCTGATTCAAGAAGTTGATAATTTGTATACCCCACTTTAATATGCTTGTTGCAATACTTTGAAACCCAAGAAGAAACAAAACGAATTTGCAATTCATTTTTGTTCAACACCTTTCGACTATTGACAGAGTATTACCCCAACTTATCCGAGATTTGAAGAAAGAGCACAAAAGGAGTTAAAGAAAATAAAATAATGTAAGTGTTAGTGGACGGTACATAAGAAGCAAAAACAACATTTTCTTGATTTCTTCTATTTAAAAAATGTTAAAGAGAATAAAATAATATAAATTTATACAAAAATATATTGTACTTTTTATGATAAATAATCAATTTTCTTTAAAAAAGAAATTAACACATAATCTATGCTCCACAAAATTTGGGGGCCGAAGGCATATGCCTTAGTGGCCTAGCCTTACAGATGGCCCTGTATAATTACAAGGTTATTTTTCATTTCTTTCCTTTGTTTTAATTTTAGATTCTATAATTTTAAATTTATTTTTATTGCGATTAATTTACAATTTTTATTATTCAAATATATTATTCTTTTTACATTGTCTATTTTGTGTTTATTTACGTCTCATTTTCCAAACTTTACTTCATGTGTTATTGCCATGGTTTTCAAAATCAAAAGATATTTTTTCAACCCTTACTTCATTATTGCCATGGTTTTCAAAAATCAAAAGGCATTTTTTCATTTTGTTTGTTCATTTCTCTTAGCTATGTTATTATTCTAATTTTTTAAAATATACCTCTTAATCATAGAAGAATGTGTCATTCACAAACTTGGTTTATAATAGGTGATGTCATGAAAGTTGAATTTTCTTATTTAATGAGGTTATAGACAAACTATTTATACTGAGTGATGTCAGAATTTATAATTTACTTTTTATCAAATATTTGAACAATGTTATAAATTTATGATTGTAAATAGAGAAAATAGTCAGATGCCCCCTCAACGTTTTGGCCGGTTTAATTATGACGCACTCAACCTTTGCGGGCTTTCTATTACCCCCTAGCCTTATTTTTCTGTATTTTGTACCCTTTTTTGGCCATTTTTACACGACCCCCACCTTTTTAGTGTTAGGTGAGATACACGTGCCCATGTCTTCTTCTTCGTCATTTTTTTTTTTCAGTTTGCTCAATTCTTTCTTTCCAACTGATTCTAATCTATTGTCTCTTCAATTTTTCTTCTTTACATCACCAATCCCTAACTAAAATTGAACCAAAGTGAAAATCGAACTACTTACTAAATGAAATTTCAACTGTTAGAATAAAAATTCAGTCACTTAATTTCAATGCCCCCACTGCAACACCACCTCCACCACCCAGTCCACCCACTTAATTTTTGTTCAATTGCACTTTAAAATTTTAAAAAATTCATGATTCTTGAACCCAAATAGGTTGATTTCTTGAAAATATATGTATGATTGATGATGAAATTGAATATGGGTGTGTTAATGAAGGAAGAAAATGGGTTTTAATTGAGGAAGATAAAGGAAAGAAAAAGAAAAAAAAATTCATGATTCTTGAACCCAAATAGGTTGATTTCTTGAAAATGTATGTATGATTGATGATGAAATTGAATGTGGGTGTGTTAATGGAGGAAGAAAATGGGTTTTAATTGAGAAGATAAAGGAAAGAAAAAGAAAAAAAAAAATCATGATTCTTGAACCCAAATAGGTTGATTTTTTGAAAATATATGTATGATTGATGATGAAATTGAATGTGGTGTGTTAATGGAGGAAGAAAATGGGTTTTAATTGAGGAAGATAAAGGAAAGAAAAAGAAAAAAAAAATCATGATTCTTGAACCCAAATAGGTTGATTTCTTGAAAATATATGTATGTTTGATGATGAAATGGAATGTGGGTATTATTGGAGGAAGAAAATGGGTTTTAATTGAGGAAGATAAAGGGAAGAAGATAAAATTGAAAAGATATCTTCCGTTAATTGAGGAAGATAACGGAGGTGGTAGCGGATATGGTCTTTTCGGTGAGATGTGGTAGTGGAATTTTTTAGTGATAAAGAAGATAAAATTATTGGGTGAATTTAATGGTTAATTAGACTTTAATTAGTGTAAATATAATTAATAAACGAAAAATCAAATGAATAATAAGGAAAAGACTAAAATTTAAAAAAAAAGCGGCACGACAACGCGTGGCCATGTTAAAAAATGCCCTCACGCGTTGCTGCTTCATGTTAACACGCCCATGTAAGAAATGGCCGAAAAAGGGTATAAAAATATAGAAAAAATAAGGCCAGGGGGGTAATAGGTCGCCCGTAAAGGTTGGGTGTGTCATAATTAGACCGGCCAAACGTTGAGGGGGCATCTGACTATTTTCTCATTGTAAATATTGATTTTTCGTTAAACATGCAGTCCATGGTGTTCTTGCAATATGTGTGCTTAGTTAGAATTTTACAAATTAATTTATTTGAAAACTATATTCCAATTATCTTTTATAATATTAGTTAAAAAATCTATAATTATTTAATATCATATTTTTTACAAAACTATTTCTTATATAGACACATATTTGTCTAACAATACTGTTTAGTTTTTTATAATTAATTTTTTATTTCAAAATTTAAAGCTCTGCTGTAACAAAAAACAATCTTTGTAATTATTCCATTGTGCAATTACTATTTTGTGTAATAACTATCCTAGTAAATCCAAATCCAATTACGAGATGACTTTCCAAACAACCCCTTAAGATATTTAAAGGTCATTTCGTAATTGAATTTGACTGAATTAGACCTAATTATAATGTTTAACTTATTTGTATGTCCAAGCAATTACTGATCAGTATGAATTGCATGTAAGTGAGAAGATTATTTACACCCTTTAATTCTCAAGGGCCTGATAAACACTTGCCATGTATTTGTATATAGACTTCTCTCATTTAATCATAGTTAATTAATTTATATTTTCGCTTTATTAAATTATTTAATCATACTTTCTTTGTTTCAGTTTATGTAGCACACTTTCCTTTTTAATCTGTGCAAAAAGAATGTTACTTTTCTATATTTAGAAATAATTTAACTTATGAGATGATTTACGGCCACCATTATCAAAAATACTTTTTTTGGACCACAAATTTCAAAAATCTTCCTTTCTTTCTTTCGTAAGCTTCGTGCATAATCAAATAATGCGTCATAAATTGGGACAAATGGAGTAGTAAGTTAAATTGGTTTGGTGTAAATATGTGACACGGACACGTAAAAACTTACACACTCGGATATTCACACCAACCCAATAAATGCTCGACATGTATATATTTGTATATTTGTGTATTATCTTCTCTCACTCAGCCATTAACTTATCATTGCACTTTAGTAAAATGACTTAATGATGATAAGTTAAGTTGATTTGACATAAACACCCGATACGGGTAAGTATTGACCAAAAAAGTAAACATATAGTAATTCGTAGGGTGTCAAAGATTCTTTAAAACCCAATTGAACCGGCCGAACATAGGCGTTTCTTCTAATAACATTGTAGGTTTATACATAAATCTATATATAGCCGTATCGAGAAATTAGGGAAGTTTTTTAATTTTATAAAAAAAAAATTAAAAAGTACTTAATCATACCAAATAAATTTATATGTAAAATGTATGTTATATATTAAATTAAAAATAATAAATCATTAATTTTTTATTTTATTTTTATCTTGGGCCTGGATGATAGAAACTGCTACAAGCCAACAAGTAATCAACAACTAATGTTGCAACTCCCAAGCCTATTCTGATACTTGCATCTTGAATAGCAAGACACAAGGTAATCAAAATTTCGAGTAGCAAACCACAAATTACTCGAATATCGAATTAAGCAGCAAGATACAAAGTATCGAATATCTTTCCTCTTTCCTCTTGTATGATTTAGATTTTAATTTGTTTATTAGATATTTAATTTTGGTAGACTCGGTTTGTTGAGTCACATCTTGACTAATACATTCCACTCGTGTGATATATAGGCTTCTCATATTTGCTTACTTTATTCCCCACTTTTGCAGAATAATGTGATGGATGTCTATTCTGATTGTCTTTTATGTTTTCTAAATTCATCACCTTTAAATAACAAAAATGTCTCGAAAGTTATGGCCAAATCTCTAGACTGAAAAAACATAGATAATTTAATAAGATTTTTGAGGTATTAACTCAACTAAAAATTGTGTTAGATCCAAATGTCCAAAGACACCTAAGTCCAAAGTCAGTTACCACTTACGACATCGTAACAACAACAACAAAAAAAAAAAAAAAAAGAACTTTTGTTTTTGCTTGTACAAAAGTTCACCATTATTATTTCATGTAAATCCAAGAATCCTTAGTTCCTTACATCACGGGCTAGACGTTACAAGTTCTTCAAAAGAAGATGAGAATTAATCCAAAATTTTCACTCTTCTTTTTAATTTTAAGATGTTAGTCAGAAAAGCAATGACACGTATGAAAGTACGTGTCAAAAAGAAGCAAACAACTGTACACCACTTGCTAGGTGTTAAAAGATTCATGCATGCAAATTCCACTTGTACTAACACATGCTCTAACGCATGCATGTTGCCACGAAGTTCTTGAACTCTTATATCTTTTTATTACTCTTTATTCACAATTATAGTTTTAAAGTTTGTCACATTATTGGCATTTTCTTGTGAGTATCAAAGTAGGGGAAATTTGAGAATAATTCTGGAGAGGAATTAATATCGACGATGGCAGTTGCAGGGATTGATCGGAATGCGGCGTTAACACCGGAGGCACCGCTTGCACCGGTGACTATTGAAAGGAAAGTTAGGACTGATTTGGAAACTTCTATTCCAAAGCCTTGTAAGTTCTTTTTTTTTTTTTTTTTTTTTTTACCCCTCCCTCAGAGCTCCCCTCTTTTACTCTCTGCACGACTCGAACACGTAATCTTGGAGTTGGAGAGAGGTGCAGAGTACTTACATCTGAGCAACCCTCCCTGGTGTATTTGATGTACTTTAGATTGGTCGGGCATCGAATTAAAGATAGTACTCCCTCTATCAAAAAGATTGACACTTTTCTCTTTTCGAGAGTAAAACTTTTTAATTTTGACTACATAGAATACTTTTTAATTTTGACTACATAGAATCTTTAAATTTTTCAAAATAAAATTAACATTTTTAGAAATTACATAAAAATTACTATAAAGTCATCGTAATTAATAATTTAAAATATTAAAAAACGTAGAAAAAAGTACGGTCAAAGAACAATTCATTTGACTCTCGAAAAGCAAAAAAAATGTTAATCTTTTCGGGACGGAGGAAGTAAGAAGGAATTTTGAATTTAACTTGGATATGAAATCTTTAATTGATAATTTTAAATATTTTAAAAGGCATTTGAAAAGTTTGCGGTCGGAAAACTCTCAAAATTCGAAAGGTGCCACCAACCCTCAAAATCCAGAAATAATCCGAAAGGTGCCATAGAAATTGCTGAGGGAGTACTAAATATAGAAAGTGATTTTTTACTAGAAATACACCTTCTAACCATAACTTCAAAAATCTTAAGCTCACCTCAGTTAATCAAACGAACACAGCTTTCATGAGATTATTTGTGAGTGAAGTTTCAAAATTTTGACAAAACAGAGTGGCCATAGGAGGTGTAATTAACCTGTAAAGCTATTCTTGCGTTGATTAGGCCCCGAGACCATTTAGGCATGGACGTGTACACCGGCCACGCAGCAATTGTTCGATACTTCTTGCTGTTATTATGCATTGATAGTGCTGCAAAATGTAGCCTTCATACAAAGCCGTGATGTGGGATATTCATTTAGCTGAGGTACTTGTGTGTCAAAATGTAGCCTCATTAGAGTAGAACTTCTGATTAGCTGAATTATTGATTTCAATCGAAGTTTACTTGAATAGTTATTTGTATCTACTTAACATCACTCATCTTAATTGAGCAGCTGAGCCTTATAGGAGACGTACATTTTAATCATTGTTATTTTTTAATTTGTTGGTAGTTTGTGTAGGTATGGCATTCTTGCTTAATACAATTATAACAGAATAATGCTTAAATATATGTTTTATGTATATTCAGATCTGGCAAGGGGGTTGGTGGCTCCTGATATGGAGCACCCTCATGGAACTCCTGGCCACAGGCACCACGGCTTGAGCGTTCTTCAACAACACGTTGCCTTCTTTGACCAGGATGAGAATGGCATTATTTACCCATGGGAAACTTACTCTGGTAATCATAATATTCATTTCGAAGTTCGTATTAAATGCAGATTTATCTTTAACGTAGATAGGTAATTAAATGATACTTATAAAAATGTTTTACACAAATTGTATGTCCCATTGGATAACATTCTGTTGTTATTCACTAGGTGATCTGTTTAGTCTTTCAAGCCCTGTCTCAGTTGTCAACTTTCAGGGTTATTTGCAATGTTGGGCTGTATTACTGTCTGTTAAATTGTGTTTTACAGAACATCTCTAGAGAGAAATGTGCCATAGGATTCAGTCTTAAGACATTGGATTATGTTCAATTCAAGAATTCAGTTCATTTACTAAATATCTGCGATTGTTTGATTCATTAACTATCCAAGATGTGTATATATTGTGGTATATGATGAAAATTTGAACTGAGGCCTTCCTCCTCCTTCCTTCTCATTTTAAACAGGCCTTCGTCAAATTGGGTTCAATATGATAGCATCTCTGATAATTGCGATTGTCATCAATGCTGCTTTGAGTTATCCTACTCTGCCAGTAAGTTGATCTTTTCTGACACGCGTTATCGTAAAAGATCAATCACCAGAAGAATATCCTCTTAAATATCGACTTAAAGATCCATTTATCCTTTTGTTTCCTTAAAATGCATCTTTCTATTTTATTTTATTTTTTGGCCTACACTATGCTAATGTTGTTCAAATGTTTTCCTTCAAATCTGTATGTATGGATTTCCTGAGGTTATATATTCTTTCTTCACTAACCCCCAACTAATTTGGGACAGAGGTAATTCTTGTTGTATATATATATATATATATATATATATATATATTCTCTCTTCATTAAAGTGATCCGATGCAAATTTGCAGGGGTGGTTTCCCTCACCTTTTCTCCCAATATATATCCATAATATACACAAGTGCAAGCATGGAAGTGATACTCACACATATGACAGAGAGGGCAGGTTAGTATACTATAATCTTTCTCAAGTCACATTATTTTCAAATACCTCTGGAAGTCGAGTTGATCATTTTTCCTTATCTGGTTGCCTCCAATAGGTTCTTACCTGTGCATTTCGAAAACACTTTTAGCAAGTATGCCCGTACACTGCCTGATAAACTCACTCTCGGTGAACTCTGGGATATGACTGAAGGAAACAGAGAGGCATTCGACCTCTTTGGCTGGTAACTATCGAAGTTCCAATACTCTCATTCTAACTGATTTTGTGCTAGTAAATTGAAGCCTGTTTCGACATCCTTTTCTCAGACATCCTTTCCCGGACATTGTTTTCTTTCTTGTCGTGTGTATAATTCTCTCAATCTTATGTCTGGTGTGTAATTTTTGCAGGATCGCGAGCAAAATGGAGTGGGGAGTTCTGTATGTTCTTGCAAGAGATCAGGATGGTTTTCTATCTAAAGAAGCAATAAGGCGATGTTTCGATGGAAGTTTGTTCGAGTATTGTGCCAAAATACAAATGGAAGCTGAAGGATGGTTGAAGGAAGAGTAAGTCCAACATATGAAAAGTAAATTGGCAAGAGTATTTAGAGTATATAAAGCATTGTAATAAGCAGGGCAGTAGCCTGGAATTGAACTTGTGTTTTGCCATGTCTTTTTAAGTCTTTGTACCAGAAAAATTGGGCTTGTGTAGTGTCTGATCTTTGTAAAGCTTATCTATAAAATGAATCCAGAAGTTTAAGTACTTGATTAGTGCTGTGTTTACTTCTTTGGTTACTGAAGTTTGTTATGGCATGTGGCTCAGTTCCTATTGACGGTAGATTTGGTCTTTTGGTCCATGACAAGTGATCTATGGTATGGATCCCAAATAGCAACTAGCAAAGAGTTATGTTGCCTTTATTCTGGAGGCAGATGGAATTAATAGTTCAGTTTGATAAAATTTTTGTTTTATTCTGAGCTAAAGTGTATCAGAAACAGCATCTTTACCTACTTTCCAAATTTTCAAGATAGGAGTAAGGTCTGCGTACACTCTATCTTTGAGTCTTGTTGGATTTATTGAATCTTGTTAGATTTATCTTAACAAGTGTGAGGTCTACATACACTCCATCCTTTTCAGACTCCACTTGTGAAATTATACTGAGTATGTTGTTTAGTTTGATAAAATATTTCTCCGCCACTACCTAAACCTCTTAGTTGGAAATTACCGTGTAAAGAAGGGTTCTAACTGAACCGTTTTGTTGAAAATTCTAAACAACAGGGAATAATTTGCTTGCTGGAAACTTCTAAATGTTGAGCCCCCAACCACCCCAAAAAAGAAATCCTTATAGTGAATTTTATAATTTTATATTCTTCTTAGACATTGAAGATTGTAGATAAGTTAAAGTATAAAATCTTTATAAAAACAAAGAAAGATGGAAAGATTATCTACTTTAACGGTAGAAATATCTTATAACTTTTAATTAAATTACTCAAATCTTCGTATTAGTACTTTAAAACTTTTAATAACATTATTTTAGATAATGTATCGTAAACACATGGCTAACAATTTAATAACTTAAATTAATTCATCTCACTATAAATAATAATATTAAATTAATTCATCTCACTATAAATAATAATATTAGTATGTGAAGTCATTATAGGGCGGTTATTTTTATTATAGTGCGATTTAAAATTGATTCAAGCTATAAGTTCGAGACGAGATGAGTTCTGCAATTTTTTTAGGTCTCCCTTTAAAAAGTTTGTTTATTGTTGTAGTCAAGAACGCATATGTTGTAAAAAGAAGTTTATATATAGTAATTAACATGATAGTAATTAACATGACTAGAACAGATACAAACACGACTTTCTTCAAGTTGACAACTTGTCAAAGCTATAATAAAAATGCAAGAGATTTGACAAAGTGTCAACTTATGTTAGTACAGATTTACAAAATTTACATGTCCTCACTGTGAAGTTCATTGAATAATTACTGCCAACTTTGTGTTAGTACAGATTTACAAAATATATATACATGTCCTCACTGTGAAGTTCCATTGAAATATAACTAAACTTCAATGTTGAAATGACCCCATTATTCCCTTTATCTTGCTACTGGAAAACTAAGCAAGTGTAAAAAGCTGCCTGATGAAATCCAAGATTGGTGGATGAAGCAGTTGCTATTGAAGTTATTTACACCAATAGGCATATGCAAGGATATCCTATATAACTTCACCAGTTCTTCTTGTTTTTTCACCACCACATGCAGTGCAGATCAAACTTCAACCAAAAAAAAAAAAAGAAACAAAAAGCTTATTAGCAAAAGCTTATCAAGGAATTTTGAATGAAAAAGAAAACAGATTATAGTCAGTTCTTGAAAAGTACTTGTTCAGCCGCGGAATTCTTTAGTGCAACTGGCCATCTGTACAGTACAGAGGCGGGCAAATATCATAGGGACTGCTAGATGAGTGGCAATTGGAAGTGAAAATCCGACCATTATGAGTGACATTAACATTATTATCATGTCCTGAAGAAGCAATCATATTAGGATCTTGATGATATGTAAAATTGAGTTTTACATCTTCATTTGTGACCTCTTCATGTGTACCGCAAGAATTTGTCTTAGTACTAGCCTCTCCAAATTCATCATTCTTTGCAAATCTTCCCCTCACCCTTGGCCTACTGTCTGCTAGTGTTTTCCTGCATGCATACTGCAAAATTTGGCTCCCATAATCAGACTTGATATAAATTGCAGATCGCCAAAACATTTCAAGAAGGTTTAAAGTCACATCACATATGTTGCCAGTGTAAATAATGTATACACTTCACTATCAGTCAAATTTAACAGATTATAGCAAGTTCCCGCTCTTTTTTCCACGTTGCAGTATTAGAACTGATTTGCATTATCAGCAGTGGCGGATGCACAGCCAACCGAGGGTGTTCACCCGAACACCCTCGCTCAGTGTATATATAGGGTAAATTTTCTGTATTTATGTGCATATATTAACTTTCGCACACCCTCGGCAAAAAATTACGGTGTATATTTAGACACCTGATGAAAATCACGGATCCGCGATTATCAGTGCAGGGAACTTAAAGGTAGCGCTATCGCCAAGAAGGAAATTTTAACCAACGGACCTTGATTTTCTTGCTGAAATTCCTCTCGTTTCGTTTCTTCATGTATCTATGAATCTTCTCCCTCCTCTGCTCCGGTGTGCACTTGACAGGTTTGTTGTAGGTAGTATCTTCCAAACTTGTTATGTCTGATACCAAAGGGTTAGAACATCCAGTAGCACTAACCAAATGTTGACTCTCATTGCTCAGTGCCTTCACAATTAAAATTTTAAATGAAAAACATGTCATAATGACGTTACAGCCTTTAAGAATTAGAACTATTTTTTGTCACGTCAAAGTAACTGAACTTACCTGAAGCTCGTTGGAACAGTTAAAAACTCTTGGCAAGGCATCAGGGCAGAATAATCTACCACTATCTCCTTGAAAATCCAATTCTTGTACTGGTGGAAACTCTGTTCCGAAAAACAAGCCACCTCCAGCATTGGCAGCAGCAGCAAGTATTGCTGAAGATTCAACATTAGGCATGGTGGTATTTGAGTTTAAAGGTAAGTAATTTGAAAGTGTAGGATCAAGAAGGGGACAAGAAGGAGAAGAAGATGTAGGAACACGCATGTAAGAAGGTACAGATGACAAAGGTTCTTCGTCGTAGATATGTCCTAATGGAGGCCCCATAAATGGAATTATAGGTGGTTGATCAGGATGATACTGATGATGAGGCTGCAAGGATCCATCCGAAATATCGTTCATTTTTATTTGTTGACTGTTGAGAGAATTAATGTCGAATAAGTCCTGTTGAGGTTGAAGTAAATGGTGTGGGATTGAGAAGTTTGCATCTTGTGTGAACTCTATTGAAGCAGAAATATCATTGTTAATTTGATCTTCTTGAGTATCAAATATTATCGAGAAATCATTGTTGTTGTTGCTAATATTGTTGTTGTCGTCGTTGTTGTTGTTGGTTCTTGAAGGGCTAATATTATTGGTTTCTTCATTCTTCTCAATAGTGTTATTGAACTTGTTCATTTCAAGATTGTTTGAATATGAACTTTGTTCCTCATAGCTGCAACAATTTGAGCTAGAAGCAACTTCTGAATTCTGTACATTTGGAAAGAATTCAGACTCACAGAAATTTAGAATTTGATCACTAAGGGGGCTTGACATCTCTTCCTGCAAAAAAAAAAAAAAAAAAAAAAAAAAAAAAAAAAAACCACAATTTAGCTTCTGTCACAATCTTACATCTCATTTTCTTTAGCTACAAAAGGACTGTTGCAGCATCTTTCTTCTATCTTTTTTTCATGACAGAATAGAATCAAACTCTTACGTATTTTAGCTAGTAATTGATTGTCTTTTCCCGTCTAAAGTGCATGAATGTGGTGCTATTTCCGATATAATAGAACATCAGAGATGCCTAACACCTTCCCCTTCTAAAGTCGATCTAAAAGACATAAATTATCAAACATGAAAAAATACATGTATTTGAGACATAAATTATCAAACATGAAAAAATACATGTATTTGTGCTCCATATGACCTGTGGAATCGAAAAAAAAATGTATGCAAATGAAAACAAGAATTGAATAGCAAATAGGCAAAGAATATGGAAGTTCATGGCATTTTGATACTCCAAATTTAGACAAGCAATGGGAACTTTAGTAGCACTACTATCCATTACTCTCTGCATTAAAGTTCAGGAATCATTTTAAGCAATATTCTTGAAAAGCTAAATATTCCTATGTAATCCAAAATGGAAATCAATTTAGAAAGAGGACTAACATTGGTAAATCATAATACTAATTTTAAGTAACTTGAAAGAAAAGAAAAAATAGAATCTTATCTCAGATAAACAATTGTTAGGTTGAATTAATTAATGAAAAATTGAAAAAGGAACAAGAAAAGAATTTAATAATCTAATTTAAGATCTCAAATAAACTCATCGATAAGAAAAAATATTAGAGCTAATTAAAATAAGATATGTACAATGGAAAGCTGATGTTCTTGAAGATTAACCATGTTCTGGAATATTGTTCTTCTTGTTCTTGTGGAAAGAATCAATTTTTATATTTTTATGTTTTGAAAAAGTTGTATTTTTTGGATTATAAATCAACCCCATGAACTGATCAAAGGACTAGGCAAAGAACAATGAAAAACATTGTTTTTATGAAACTGTGATTGCCATTTTTCATCTTACCTTAACAAAATGCAAGTTGTGAACCAATGGAAGAGAGAATTCCATGCAAGAAAATAGGAGAGAAAGAAAGAGAGAGAAGTTAGAAAAATAGAGAGATTTGGTTTGAGGAGAAGAGGGCATAATATGAAGAATTCTTTTATTTGGGGGGGGGGGGACTCTTTTATTTGGGGGGGGGGGGGTGTTCGAGGGGGTGGGGTATGTCATATGTGGGAAATAACTAGAAATAGAAGTTAGTTATATAGGTACATGTCTGACCGTACAATGGAGTTACAACTAGGTTGACGCTAGGCCAGTCAGTTTGTGGAGCATTTCATGGTTCTGTGACACGTGGAAGCATGTAATTTGATGACTTTTATGTCAAGTAATTGTACTTTGCTCAAATTTAAGTTGACCTACTTTGGTTTTTTAGCAGGTTCTCTAGGATCAACATAACAATATTACAGTGACTGAGTGTTAAAATGAAATGGTTAATCAATGGTTTCATGTTCGAGCCGCAAGAATGCAGAAGTTTTGGTAGAAAGAATTTCGATAGCGATTGTTTTACTCACTTAATAGACCCATCCAGCTCAAATTCAAACTATTTGGACTAGTAAATTTTGTATATCGTGATTAAGAAAACAACATCAGTATTCATGTTTTAACATGAAGTTGAATCATTATATGACTATTAAAAGAAAGTTTTTATTTTATCTCGTATCTCATATCTATTTTGGAGCCCTAAGTAATTCGGATTCACGTCGTGTGAGATTCATTAAAAGAAAAAGCACTCCCGACCAGGATTTTTTTCCATTCCTATGACTGGAATCAGAGACCTCTAATTATGATGAAAGGACATTCCTAGTCCTTTCCAATGATGAATGACTCTTCCCAAATGTTAGTTAAACTCTCGATCTCTAGGTGTACCTTTGGTGAATTTTTTGTATTTTTGTCCTATTTCCTTTGGACAAGGGTTTCCAATTAGCTATTTTGTCCTTAGTGCCTCAAATGCTTCCATGTAAATTAGGACCAACAGGAGTTCTATCTAAATTAGTTTTGTACCGGCAAGGATTAAGTTGCAGTGGCAAACATTAGGGATTATCAATGTCATTTTCTCATCGAATGGTAGCAATTAAGTAGAAAGTAAAATATTTGACATTTACTTTAATCAAAATCATTTTCGGTAATATACGTTTAAGAGTAGCATAAGTTTCTTTATTCGTTGAAATTTTTTGGCCCCTTTACTTATTGGTATCAAACAAATATCCCTATTTGAAAATTACACGTATCTCTTTCCTATATTAACAATTATCAAACATTTTGGTAGCAGGTTCTAGTACAAAAGTTACGAATTCTAATAAAAGGATTTGAAGAAATGGTAAAATTACACACTTTATACTGGAACATGCGACCTAAAATAATTTGAGTTGTTAGGTTTTTTTTTTGAATAAGGTGTGAATGGGAAATGAAAAAAGTCAAAACGGAGGAAAATGAAAAAATTCTTTTCTACAAAGGAACTTCGTCCCTCATTGGTAGGGGAAAGTAAGAATAGTGTGTTTATATGTAGAAGCACTTCTTTTAGCTCATAAAGAGTTGAGAAGAGATTCTCCCCTCGCGCTATTGTCGCTCGGGTCAACTTCGTTTTAATTTTCCCTTTAATTTTTAGACATAATACTTTCTGCACAAAACATAAAACTTCTAAGTGTGATTTGGCTGTTCATTTGTGTTTCTTTGCACATCGACATTTGAGGTACCGCTACACCGGTGACAGTAATCCGTTCTATCCTAGGAGGAAATAATTCATAACCACGATTACCCAGGGGGATTAAGTTCCTTAAGGTACATTGTGAATTCAGTGGGCTCAGATTGTTCATCGTTAATTCTGCTTCTTCTCCATTTCTGTTTCTAGAATATATTTTCGAATACAGTTAGCTAACATCACCTTAGCTATTAAACTAGAAGTTTCTCTTACGGAAGCGAGATTCAACAACTTATATTTACAAGAAGTTAGATTATGCAACTAGGTAACCTTGTATCAAGACAACCTTTGTGAACCATAAACAACAAGAGTGAAATTTCAGGTTGTATAGTGGGATATATGATCGAAACCTCTTCATCAATCTTATAAATCGGAGGTCTCAGATTTGAGTTTTGAAAATAAAAGTGTTTTCATAAGTAGCATTTTACCTCTTAATGAGCCTACCTGGCATGATTCGAATTAAATTAGTCCAATTAGTATATATTTTCAACGAAAAGGGCCAAATATACCCCTCGTTATACTTTGGGGCCAAATATACTCATGTCATTATACTTTGGGGCTAAATATATCCTTCATCTATTAAAGTTGTCTAAAGTGGACATCAGATCCTACGTGGCTGCCACACATTTGATGAGATAGATGTCACGTGATATGTCACCTCAGCACCTCCTAACCCATCTTACCCCTCCCTTCTATTTATTCTTCCACCACTAAAATTTTCTTCTTCTCTATCACCATTGCCGCCATCACTGCCACGACGACCATCTTTATATCTAATGGGGGTTTGCACATGATCCGGGTCTATTTGTCCATTTTTGTTTTCTCTTCTTCTAAAAAAAGACATATTTCCCATATAATCATTCCATATCTCTCTTTTGTTTATGTCATCCGAAAACGATGTCGACAATCGGAAAAAACTTAATAGGTATTAAAAAATTGAACTTGGATCTTCCATTAAACAATTAGTTCTCACCCGGAGCATCTATCCGATGTAATTCAATTGCTAAAATCAGCCAGCTATCCCTTCTTCCTTTATTCATTTTGATCTGGATTTCTATTTTAAGATTAAAATTTGATGCTTTTTTAAATTTCTATTGACATGCCTGGTTGGCTCTGAAGTAGTTTTTGATTTTCGTTGAGTTTTTAAAGTTTGAAATTCAATGTTACTTTGTTGGGTATTGTCTTTCGTTGAGAATAGATAAAGGGACAAACAGAGAGTTGGTCGTGGTGGCGGTGATGGTGGCAATGGTGATGGAGGAGAATGAATTTTTAATGGTGTAAGAACAAATAGAGGGGAGGGGTAAGATGGGTTAGGGGGTGTTGAGGTGGCATGTCACGTGGCATCAAATGTGTGGCAACCACGTAGGATTGGATGTCCACTTTGGACAATTTTAACGAATGAAGGGTATATTTGGCCACAAAGTATAACGGTAGGGATATATTTGGCTCCAACGTATAACGAGGGGTATATTTGGCCCCTGTCTCATAGTTCAGGGATATATTTGGCCCTTTTCCGTATTTTCAAATATGGTTGCCTAAAGAAAAAAAAGAAAAAAAGAAAAATGTGTCTTGATAAGAAGCATTTTATCCCTTAATGAGTCTACCTGACGCGACTTGAATTAGTCATATTAGTACATATTTCAAAATACCAATGCCTAAACTAAACGGGGAAAAAACAAATACTATACACCATACCCCTCCTTTTCCCATCTTCTCCAATTAAACATCATCAGAAGTAAAACAAGATAGAACCAAGAAGTAGTACTCATGACCTTGTATAAACAAAAGATGGCTCAAAAAGTATTCTTCTGGCTGGCTGATGTTGGGTAAAATGTTTATGCAAATGTAGTGAAATGCACTTTGTGTAATTCATGATTAAACTGTAATTAGCAAGTACACTTTCTCTGTCTAGGTGCATCTAGCTTTCTACTTCTTCTGGCAAGAACTCCAAATTTAAGGATAGTAGAAGATATATATGTTCTGTTTTAAAGTTTGGAAAATATATTCCAATGAGTATTCAGCATCAGCTTACATTGAGCAAACAAACACTGAAATTCTAATATGAAATGACTACAGATTCATTCTAGATTAAGCCAACTTTGACTTTAAATATATAGAATGCCTTGTCATTCGTTGCTTTTGTTGGACACTTTGGTTGTATATGTTTCTTCTATTTGGTGCATGCTTTAGTTTTTTCTTTTTCTTTCTTTTTTAGTTCTCTTCATTTATTAGCTATTTTTGTGCCTGAAAAATCAAAATTTTGGATCACGGATCAAATTCATGTTTTTTGATATATTGAAATGTGTGATCATCTCATTTAAAAGTTTAAGCTATTAGGAAAAAAAATTATTTATGGACAGGGGTGTACGCAATTTTTTTTTGCAAGTGATATCACATGAAAAAAAAAAAATGAACAAACCACTATAACGACATGAGAAATGAGAACAACACTACGTGCAAATCTAATCACGTTGAACTTGCAACTTAGAGAGAAGGAGGAGTACCATTACCCCTAAATTCGGTAGCAAATTAAAGTTTTTGGTTTGACTAACGTGCATCATTCTTGTTTATGGAGTAACTTATTATAGGTTTGTAACATGACATTTCACGTGAATGTTGAATTATGTGATCATCTTACTTGAAAATTGCAATCGTTGGCTACTCTAATTTACTAACAACTTAAGCTTGCTATATATGTCAACAATGTAAACTATGTTTGCACAATCATATTGCTCAAATGCTTATTACGTATTACTGCCTAATAGTTATGGATAATATCATATAATGTAAAAAATATCTGCAAAATTAAATCACTTTAAAGTTAATTACATTTACCTAACTTTAGTATATAATAAATATCAATAGATAACCTAAAAAATAACATAAATAATCTGTTTGAATACACCAATTGCAAACATTAGCATACACCGTGGAGTATAAAGCTAAATCCCAAGCTTTAATAAAGTTGTGGAAAAAAAAAAAAAAAAGAAGAAGAAGAAGAAGAAGAGAAAATTTCATAAATAACAGAGAAGGTAACGATGCTATCTACTCTGACACTACAGTGAAAGTGTGTTGAATTAAGAACAGACAATAAACGTCTTTATTATGGACGCGAAAGACCAAGCTGACACAATAGGCATTGCGATGTGCAATCCTTGAATATCTAAAATTGTCTAAGTGAAAAATAGTTTTTAGCATAATTTTAGAGACCTCCCTTCAGATTTGCCTCTATAACACTGACCTCCCTCGTGGATTGAAATATACATATACCTCTCCTATTTACATTTTTTGGTAACAAAACTTGGTTTAAATACTAAATTTGTTATATTTTCCAAAAGTAACCTTCTTCAAGCTTTACATATCCGAAGTTTTGTAACATAAAAATTGCTCTTACGAGATAGAATAAGTCTAACGTTATAGCAATCTTACAAGTGATAATAATTGAAGAAAAATATATTTCTTATATTTGGATTTTTAAAAAATCAAGGGTAATGTCATATTTATCATTAAAATAATATTGATTTGCCTTAAACAATTCTCATAATATTGATTTACCCTAAACAATTCTCATAATATTGATTTACCCTAAACACTTCTAAAGTGTAATGAATGCTTGCTAATGTATTTCTTTAATTAAATTTTGTCTCCTGTTGATATATTTTACTTTTTTTTCGTCTTTTCTGTTATGTGGATATTGATTTACTTTTCTGATGCATTGTTCTCGTTATTATGCACCAACCAAGTTTTAGATTTTTCTTGAATCTTTGATGTTATAATGTAATTATAAGCATGTATGTGCAATTGTTGGGCTAGCACTTCATGAAAACAAATATCTGTATTCATTGATTAAACTGAAGCCAATGTAATACTATTACATATAAAACACTTTCAAGTTTATCACAACCAACTGATATTTTCATTTTCTTTTATCTAAAATCCAAATATATAGAAGAGGAATTTTTTCATTTTGCCTAAATTGTGGTAGGGATATGAATATCCTTACAACTAATTATGTAATGTAGATAATATTTGAAAAAGTATTTGTGTTAAAAACGTAGTATCAAAAATAGCAATACAAAAGGACAATACAGGAATCTTTCAAAGTTTTGTCATTTAAACCAAGTTTTGTTACCAAAAAATGTAAACAGGGGAGGTGTATCTAATATTTCAAACCGCAAGAGAGGTCAGTGTTATAGAGGCAAATCTGGAGAGAGGTCTCTGAAATTATCCCATAATTTTTTTTTATCCTTCAATGAGCATCTTATATTTCAAAACAAACTGGGGGCAAATAATTTAGAGCAATAATTAAGAAACATAGTTACAGTATATGCATATTTATGAAACGTAGCTATAATTGCGCATACATTAGCTATAATTCAAAGCTATATCGGCGCTTACAGTTGCACTGAAATAGCACGTATCAGTTGTATAGCGCATATTGTACCAACTAAATTTTTACAGGCTTGTATCAGCCGGGTATCAACTAAAAATCACGCGAAAGAGCTGTACCGGCGCATACTATATATTTGCTACAAAATTTAAAATGTAACTACGTTTCATAATTGTTTTGAAACTATAACTATGCATCGTAAATACAATCTAATTATTTGCCACGTCCACGTAATTTCTCTTGTTATTAAAAAAAAGAAAAAAGGAAAACCAAAAGAGGAAGCGGGTCATTATCCATTCGTTTTATGTCGGGTCGGGTTTCAATAGAATCATACAAAAACCCTCAAAAGTTTTTTTTTTTTTCCTCCTCTTCCTTTGTTTCACTCGAATTTCAACAATGAACTGTTCAAGTAAACTTTCAATCCTTTTAATTCGTATTTTTTTTTTTTTTTTATGTTTCAAAAATATTTATTATTTTTTTAATCAAAGGCATGAATAAAATCTTCATTTTAAATTTTCATAAAAGTAACTTCGAAAAAACTTCTTCTTTATAGTTTTAGTTTGTTTTTTCATAATCATATTTCAATATATTTAGTTAGGAATATATTATAGGGGGTTATAATTGTAACATTTAGCTCTAAACCCTAGCACTCTGTTTCAACAATGAACTGTTCAAGTAACTTTCAATCTTTTTTATATGTATTTTCATTAATGTATAATCTTCATATATATATATATATATATATATATATATATATATAATTTTGTTGTTTGTAACTGATATATTGTTTTTCAATTGTTTGCAGTTTCAGGTGAGGTACCGGAAGAGCCGGTAGTGTCAAGGAAATCAGGACTTCTATTTGAGAAGCGATTAATTGAAAGACACATTTCGGTTAGTTAGTTTGTTGTATACTCTCCTTTACTGTGCAAGCAAGTTTTTTTTTTTTTTTTTTTCAATTGAACATATTGTTAAAAAAGGGAAAATTACGTTCTGTGTTTATTTTTTTGAAAATATTTATCCGAAATGGCCTGTATTTTTTAATTTACCTGAAATGGCCCTTTTTGTACATTATTGTTAGACACTTTTATACAAGGTTGATACATTGTCTATAGTAAGTGTAAAATGTTGTATAACGTGTGTATAAACGCCATTGCAAAAAGAAAGTTGGCTATGCGGATGTAAATTAAAAATATGGCTACATGGATGTAATATTTTATGTTGGATTGTAATTTTCCTGGAAAATTATTCTCTATGTCTATTTTTGAAAATATTTGTGTCACGTAGCCCATACTTTGAGTTTGTTACCCGGTTTAGCTCATATTTGTGTAAAAGTATAGTTTTATATACTATTATACGCTTTATACAAGGTTGATACGTTATGTATCATGCTTCCCCCCAGGTATAATATTGTATATTGGGCTATGTGGCGTAATAATTTTTAAAAATTTCCCTTGTTTTTATGGTAATTGTTTTACCTTTTACACAATTCAAGGTAATGTAAGACCCTTTTTTTTTTCGCACTAAGAACACACCATTCATTTTCTCCATCTCTAAGCTTATTTTGCTTATTATCTTAGTCATTGAAGTAAAATTTTGAAGTAAAATGGTTCTGACTTTGTGAATACATATGAATGGATGGTTTTATAAGTGCTTGGTAAGGAGAATGGTTTAATATACGAATGAAATGGTCATGAGTAGTGAGGAATGGACAAT
This sequence comes from Lycium ferocissimum, assembly GCF_029784015.1. Classification (NCBI taxonomy): domain Eukaryota; kingdom Viridiplantae; phylum Streptophyta; class Magnoliopsida; order Solanales; family Solanaceae; genus Lycium; species Lycium ferocissimum. The sequence goes on along the minus strand of NC_081353.1, from coordinate 37,888,299 downwards.
AGAGGACTCATATAGACGACCTCAACGAGTGTAATATTGGTCCATAAAGTCTAATATGATTGAAGGGGAGCCTTGGAGCAATGGTAAAGCTGTCTCAGTGTGACCTATACGTCATGGGTTCGAGCCGTGGAAGCAGCCACTACTGCTTGCATTAGGATAGACTGTCTACATCACACCCCTTGGGGTGTGACCCTTCCACGGGCCCTGCTAACTCGGGATACTTTGTGCACCAGGCTGCCCATTTCTTAAAGTCTAATATGATTGATTGATTGTATTAGATATTAGACTCCAACATTGTGATTATGTAACGTCAAAGAATGTTATTGGGTTGGATGATTCTACATTTCTATCCATCAGCACAGTTTGGAATTGGTGGTCTCTATCTCCTCGAACATCCATCTCTGCCCTCCTCCTGAACTAATAGTACTGACCTGGGGATATCTTGATAGCTGGCTTGATGTGATGTTCCCTATCATTGATTTGTGTCAAGTCAGCTTCTTTCCACAGGAAAATCTGAACAGAGAATTTAATGTCTTTACATGCTTAATTTTCAATTTGATCGTTGGAAATTTTCGTAGTAAAGAATTTCATAATTTTTTAGTTAAGAATTTAATGTGGCATCTTATGATTTCTAGATTTTTGTGGACATATATTTTAAGGTGGAGGACGAAAGTAGGATCAGTTTTTGGGCACATAAATGGTGCAAGGAGATCGAGTTGAAAGAAGCCTTTCCTAATTTATACCGCATTTCTTGTCAAAGAGAGATGACAGTCCAACAAATTTGTAGATCTCATGAAGGTGTTATTCACTGGGATCTAAGATTGCATGATTGGGAGATGGGAGAGTTTCACAATTTGATAGAGTTATTTTATGGGATAGACACACCAAACAATCTAACAGATGTTTGGAGATGCGAGAGAGCGGAGATGGTCTATTCTCTTTTAGCTCTTATTATAAGAGGTTGCTAGTGAGAGAGGAATGTTCTTTCCCCCATGGATTCACTTGGATCCCTAGAGCACCAAGAAGGGTTTGTTTCTTTGTATGGTTTGCGGCAAGGGGTGTGATTTTAACAGCTGAGAACCTGAGAAAGAAGAGAATCACCTATGTTAGTTGGTGTTTCATGTGTAAAAGTGCAGGCGAAAGTGTAGACCATCTTCTTTTGCATTGCAAGGTGGCTAGCCGGTTATGGAGGGCGGTTCTCAATTTGTTTGGGGTGTATTGGGTCATGCCAGGTAGAGTAAGGGGGGCTCTGCAAAGTTGGACTCATAGACGGGGGAAGAAAAGCCCGAGGGCTTGGAGCGTTGATCCCTTAGCAATCATGTGGGTTATTTGGAACGAGAGTAATAGGAGGGCTTTTGAAGGGTTGGAGCTTGATTATGTAAAAATGCAGAGTAGTGTTTTGTCTCTAGTCTCTTTTTGGTGTACTGACGAGGTCCCAATTTGTATAAAGAATTGTATCTCTTTTGTTGAGAACCATATTTTGGTGTAAGTTCTCCTCTTTTGGTATACGGCTTGCATATGGGGTTTCCCCCAATTGTTAATAAAATTATTTACCTTATCAAAAAAATATTGCACCCTTTTAAGTTACCAGTTTAAAAAAAAATAAAAAAAAATAATAAAAAAAAATATTCCACCCTTTCGTGTTTTTGTTTTTGGGGTTATGTAGAAAGAAATTAAAAACCTTTGAAGGGGTCAAGAGTTCATTGTTGCATGTTAAGAATTCTCTTTTGCCTACTTTATTTTTAGTGCATGCATGAAATTCTGATATGTTTAGATGATTTTTTAGATTGTCAGGAGGTTTAAGTTGTGTTTGTATGATGTAATTTTGAATAACAATGCCAACTTGGGGTAACATTAATAGCTACATCTGATTTATGAGAAAATATTATGCAGTTTCTCATGTTTGTGTGGTGTTGTTCCTTGTATCGTTTTTTTGTTTGTATAGGATTATGGTAAATGTCCAGTCACTGGAGAGCCACTGACAATGGATGACATTGTTCCAGTTAAAACTGGCAAGGTACAAATCGTTTTGAAATTTATGAGCATGATTTTCTTGTAGTATTTTACATCAGTTCTGAAGTTCTGTGCCATATGATGTCAGATGGACTTTCACAGCTTCCTTTAATTGGAACCTTTTGCAGATAGTGAAGCCCCGACCTGTGCAGGCTGCCAGTATTCCTGGGATGTTGGGAATGTTTCAGATAGTATGTATTTCTGACCTAGATTTGCTGCATTTATTTTCCATGCATTATTTGCAACATAAGTAAATAAAAAGCATTGAGGAGAGGCCCTGTAATCAATCTATTTTTGCTAGGTAATGTGTAACTTATAGGAACTACCAGCAAAAAGGGAATACAACAACAACAACAACAACATGCCCAGTATAATTCCATCATGCGGGGTCTGGGGAGGGTAGAGTGTACGCAAACCTCACCCCTACCTTATAACAGGCGGGGAGGCTGTTTCCGATAAACCCCCGGCTCAAAGCGAGATATACCAGCAAAAAGGGAATGTTAACCAAAATTGTCTAATGAGCTCAGAAAATCTAAATCTGGTGTTCCTTTCCTTCCAAATAGCTCACCTAGTAGGAGCTGGAATAGTGCTCCTGTAAGGATACGAGGCATTATGTAGATCCTTTCCAGGTTAACTTTGAAGAAACTGAAAAGTAGGAACAGGCATGCACCACTTTAGACCCATGATATAAATTGAAAGCAAATGCCAAAATTGCTTGTGTACTTGCAGTGAAGAAACAAATGATTAATGTCCTCCTCTTTGTCCTTGCAAAGGCAGCATTTGTTGCACAATTGAGATTCCCTATGTGTAGCTTGTTTAGGGTAAGACAAGCATCAATAGCTACTAACCTGGAGAGACATTTCACTATGTATGGGTCTGATTCTTCCACAGCCGCTGAAGGATGGTGGCTAGGTTTGCAAACAATTCATAACAGTTTTTAACTGTAAAGATACCCTTGGAAGTTTTTCCATATGAGGAGGTATCCGGGTTTGATATGAGAGGAGGAGAGCAGTTAAGCTATTGCACTAAGCTTAAGATAGTTGTCAAGTTCCAGTTCATTAATGTTTCTTCTAAAGGTGATGTTCCAGCCATGTTCATCTCTAGAATCTGCAATTGTTTAGAGGAGAAACTAAGCAGCCTTGGGAAGAGATCCTATAGAGAGAAAGAGAGAGAGAATTTGATTCATGTCTTTTTCTTCTTATTATTTTGACTTCTGTTTGCACGTTTGTAGTATCAGATAAAAATTGTAAAGCCTACACATTTAGTTTCATGTATTCTATGCACAATTCTCTGTTCAGATTACCCGGTGTTCAGTTAGACTTTGACATGTACCTGTAATTTTAGATTCCTTTTAGTTGCTAGATTAGTTATATAAAACTCTTTATATTTTAGATTGATGGGTCTAAAGTCTTAGGTTTATATTTGTCTTGTAGGAGTGGGACGGTCTGATGCTATCCAATTTTGCTTTGGAACAGCAATTACATACGGCAAGGCAAGAGCTGAGTCATGCTCTATATCAGGTAATATAGAGCATCTTTCAAAGCATCGAGATAAGTTTAAGGAATTTATAGGACTCCTTTTTTTCATATATATTATTTTTGTAAATAAAGTCCTGTTTGCTTAGATAGGTTGTTGGGCTTGATAGGAATTCATGGATAGCATATCTTTGAACACTGTCATCATGAATGAATTAAATGATTTTTTTTGAGAATGGTGAATATTTTATAGCAATAGCAAAAAAAAAAAAAAAAAAAAAAAAGAGGCTGAAGCATATTTTTCATTTTTTTAGTTCAAATTTTTTCTTTCTCGTATTATATGATTGTAATAGGGGATGATTGATCCAAGCTTTCCTTTCCCTTTCTTTCATTTTCCTCTGTTGCCTACTTGTTTGCCTTTTATCTGGACATCAGTGTTATTAAAAGCGAAAAGCGCAAAAAAGCTCTAATCAGCTGGGGCTTTAAGCGTAAAACGCAAATAGAGTGTGGGCTTTAATGAAAAAAGGCGCAATGCTGAAAAAATACAAATATATATATATATATATATATATATATATATTGTATTTTTTCAGCATTGCGCCTTTTTTCATTATATATATATATATATATATATATATATTAGTCCAAGACTAATAATAATAAGCATGAACAACAAATAAATGGACAAAGAAATTGTGAAAACATTACGATAAAGTGAAATATCAATTATATAGTGTCACCTCTTCAAGAGAGGCTCATTGTCAAGGAAAAGTATGTCTTAGAGCCTTGTCGATGACACTGAAGCGCAAATAAAGCGAGGCGAAGCGCTCAACATGTTTTGAGCCTCGCCTCGGGGCTTAAGCGCGCCTTTGACAACACTGCTGGACATGCATGTCTTATCTCTTGTTTTCTTTGCTCTTTATAAAAAAAAAAATGTCTTGCATTCTTTGCTGGAAATATCTGTCCTGTCTTTGCAGCATGATGCTGCATGCCGTGTAATTGCTAGGCTGAAAAAGGAAAGGGATGAGGCAAGAGCATTGCTTGCACAGGCTGAAAGACAAGTACCCATGGCAGCAACTACAATAGAACCTAATGGTGCTGTTCTAAGCAATGGGAAAAGAGGTCCTTGTTTTTTTAAACTTTTAGGTCTGTAATACGCCATCTTTTCTTTCCATACTTTCTGATATGTGTTATCAACTTGTACCAATAGCTGCGGAAGAAGAGGAAATGGTTCCTAGCGGTAAGAAAATTCGCCCAGGAATAGCTGGTGATGTTATTAAAGAGCTTCAGGATTGTAATGCTGCTCTTTCACAACAAAGGAAAAGGCGACAGGTATCTGCGATGACAAAAATTCTATAAATAGGAAGGATGTTTCTGGGATATTCTTTTCTCGTTCATACTTCATCTTCTAGCTTGTATGCTTTCCTAGTTTAAATAATATATGAACATTTTCAAAGTCACTGTTACATGAGCTATTTAGCCTTACCCCAGTCTGAATGCATAATGATTATACAACTTTCATTTGCCACCTAGATACCTGCAACTTTGGCTCCCGTGGATGATATTCAGAGATATACCCAACTGAATAGTTATCCTCTTCACAAAACCAACAAACCAGGCATTTTGTCTCTGGATATCCATTATCCTAAGGTATGGGCTCCATCTTTATCTGGACTATTTTTAATTCCTTTTCCATTCTTGTTCATATGGCGATTACTTTAACATCCTTGTTCATACACGAGACCAAGCTACTGATTGATTTGATTATGATTGCATCTCTGAACTACAAAATTGGAAATGTACTAAACAGGAAAATACTTACGTTTATTGTCCAACTTGCAAAGCTATTACTCTTCCATACATTCTCAACCATGGCTACTCTTTTGTAGAGGTGCACCATCTGATAGACTCCGTATATCCCTCTTAGAGGGATGTAAGTAGTAAGTCTGATGTAGAAAAGCTAATGATATCTTGAAAGCCAATATTATTGTTGTATTCCTGCTTAATCACAGGTCACTAACCTTTTTATTAGGACCAAACATGTAGATCTTAGGATTACTCCTAGGACTCCCTTAAGCTAAAACCATTGTGTTGAATGAGCAAAGTATTTTACTGGTAAACAGTACTATATCATTTTCAGTGGCTGGGTTAAGTCTAGTGCTAGAACTTATGCATATTTTTCGAGGATGTTTCCTGTTGTTGAATCTTCACGTTAAATATTTATCGTGATCAAATTTAAATATACATATTGTACTTTGCCAAAAAATACACCGACACTTGATTGGTGTCAAATGCTGTCACTTTATCAGACATTCAATGTGCACCTTGTTATCTGGGTTAGAGGTTATGTCTTCTTTTCATATAGAGGATTTATGACCAAACTTAATATTGGTAGCTCAAATTTCTTTTTTTTACTTTATATCAGGACATCATTGCTACTGGTGGAGTTGATTCAAATGCTGTGGTCTTTGATCGGCCTTCAGGACAGATTGTATCAACACTAAGTGGTCACTCAAAGAGGGTCTGTTATCTCTTTACACACTTCATTATCTTTTTTCCTAGAAAGAATTTCTGATTCATGATATTCTCCTTTTCTCATATCCTGGTAAATGCTTATTTATTCATAACCTACCTGAGAAAGAAAATGTGGCTCATATTCTTTCTTTGCAGGTTACCAGTGTCAGATTTGCTGCTGAGGGTGAACTAGTAGTTACTGGCTCTTCAGATAAGGTAAACCTGATTGATTCTCTTTGATCAGAAGTTGCACTAGACTTGTATATTTCCTGTGTGTTGTTTTCTGGATTCAATTGTCATGATCTTGTTCTCATTGAAAAGTCAACTTCACCTTCTTGTTTGTCTGGGAGAACATTTACTCCTTTCAATGCTTCCTACAATTTGGTGGTTCCGAGTGGTAATAATTGTTTGGAATTAATGAAAGGTGGATTTGCTTGCAAAGGATATACAAATACTTGGTATCCAAGATCTGGTAGCTTTCCAAATAGGCTCTTAATGATTCTCATATGGCTTTTTAAACAGGCTCTTAATGATTCCTCTGTCCCTTCATTTTGAGGTTAAGATCTGGTTGAGTTAGGGTTGGAAAGTGGTATATATGAAACGTGAGAACAACTTAGTGTCAGATGTAAGTTATCAATTCAGATGGGTTTGTAAGCCCAACCAAGTAAAACAAACTGCAAAAAAGAGGGCTGTGATATCTTGAATTTCAATTGCATAACTGGTCAATATTTTATTCCTGCCTTTCCTATTCTATTAAACTTCTGCAGTTGACTATGGCAGACAGTTCGTGTGTGGCAAAGCTCTGAAAATGGAAATTATGACAGTAGGCTTACTTTGAAGGATCACAGTGCAGAGGTACTTCATCTTAATATCTCATTTATTAATACTGAAAGTTCTGATGTTGTTTGGCCTCTTAAATACTTTAGGAACAAATTGCTACAAGTTATCCTGGTGGATTTGTACTAATTAAGGTGGATTATGGAAAATATTCTTTTGCCTTTACAAAAAAATGGAAAACATTCTTTTTGCCTTCATTAAAAAAATGGAAGACATTTTTTTTGGTCTCTCAAACTTAGAATGCACCTTTCGGTTGGTAGTTTTGATATTCGACGGCCGCATGTTTTCCCTTTGAATGTTTCTTACCTAGGCAGGAACATCATTTGGAAGAAATCCATGCCTAAGTGGTGAAAGATTTGGATGGAAGTCATTCGAATGGACTGGTGCTTAGTTGTAGTTGGACATAATGGTTGTCTATAATTTGCCATCAAGAATTGTGAGGAAGCAATATGAAAAAAATTTGAGCAGGGCATGTCTATAGCTAGATAGAGAGGTGAGAGAAGGTAGTTACTTCAGACGGTCTTTTTTGAATGCCTACTGCATCTTCGAAATTGGAACATCCAAGCGAGTAAAACCCAAGGAGCCTAGTCACTGCTGGAGTCAAGACGCACCCAAACATGCAAGTCAGAATGTGGTATTATCCACAAGTAGATCCTCACATGGCAACGAGCTTTTGATGAGGAAGCTAATCTAAGGGGAGTGGACTCCTTGGCCCGACTCTGTCCAGTCGGGTACAAGTGTTGTTCGGGATTTTTCTGTGTTTGAAGACATTTCCTTCACTCTGTTACCATTGAAGGTTGAAGGGACTAGGCGATATTAGCGTTCTGATTCCATTTTTTTTCCAATCTTTTGGTAATATTTGAGTCTAGTGGACAACAATTTCTTCTTCTATAGAGGACTGTTTCTCAGCGCGAAAAAATGTGAAGTCGTAGAAAGATATGGCTGCTTGGCCTGCGTTGGTAATGGATAGTGGATTTTATAAAGTAGATGACGGATGCAAGCCCAAGTTCAGGTTGTCGATGGAACATAAATAAGGGAAAAATTGTTCTGCGGAAACTGTCTGGTGCGCTTTCTTGGAAGAAAAATGGGATCAAGATGTTATAACTTTGTGGGCCATTGAAGCATATGGATGGTGAGTCAGGATTGGAAGTCTTAGTGATGGGAAATTCAGTGTCTATGATCCCATTTCCGTTTGAAGGCGGCAATGAGGGAGGTGGATTGGAGGGGAGTTCCTCTGGCTTGATAAGTGGTCAGCAACCGACCAAGGTTGTGGTGTGGGGTTTGTGGGAGTAAGGCAGACCACCAACATATCTTTGGCCCTCCAGTGCATCTATTGGAAATAGAGAAATATGAGAGCATTTGAAGTGGTAGAATTGAGGCCTTATTTGTTGTTATTGGTACATATTTGCTGCTCCAGCAAGGTCCCTGATAGTGTAGACATATGTGTAATTTGTAGAGGTCACACGAGATGGACCGAAAATCACAGGGGAGGAAATTGTCTCGACTGACCTACAATCTCTTGAAATTCATGCTGACTTAGCGAAAAATAGCTACAATGAAATAAAAAAAAATTATATAGGTCATATTGTTTCAAGGAGTCTTTTAGTCCTGGTAGAAATATAGAAAGCTTCCCATTCAATTTTTATTTTATTTTTCTGATGAGCTTAAATGGAGTAACATGTTCAGTGAGTAGTCATGTATCTAACCCCAACTTGCTTAGGATTGAGGCATATTGTTATTGTATACCATTGTATTCATCATAACATCAAAATTGTTGCTATTAGTTTATAGAAAAAAAGATTCATGATCACTTAGAGGGTATTTCTGTTTGTTTTGGCAGTTGCCCTTATCTGGCTGTAGATGCCATTATTTCTTGTGGGATCACACTGAGTATGATGTTGTTGTTGGCTACTTCTGGGGAAGTAGCCAAATTGCAATTTTCCACCTCTAGAATACAAACTTGGGTGGGTCAAAAGGAAGAAAAGCTCTTTAACGCAATTCCACATGCTTGTAGGAAAAATAAAAGATTTATTTTCCATGGAAATTGGTGATACCTTTTTCCCTCCCTTCTTTTATTATACGAGTTATTCAGAGGCATGAATACTACTTACGTACTTCATAAGAATAGTACCATGTCTGAAATTTCAGCTCTATTAACTATAGTGAATTTTAACTGTAATGCATCTCCAATAAATTCAGGTGCAGGCTGTCACCGTCCATGCAACCAATAAGTACTTTGTGTCTGCTTCTCTTGATGGCACATGGTGTTTTTATGATCTTGCTTCTGGCTTATGCCTTGCTCAGGTATTTTCCTCCTTTATCTCTCGTTTCCAGAAACAATTTTCAGATTTCTGGAGTCATCAACTCTAAAGTTCTAATGCAGGTAGCAGATGCTTCAGAATCTGAGGGCTACACATCTGCAGCTTTTCATCCTGATGGTTTGATCCTTGGAGCAGGGACTTCAGGGGCTCAGGTCAAGATATGGGATGTAAAAACCCAGGTGTGTGTTCCTGAAGAGCTGCATTAGTTAATGATGTAATTGCGCTTCTTTTATCTTTGTTTTCTTAGTGTTCTTTGTCCTTTTTTTTCCCTTTGGTGCTTGCTATATAGGCAAATGTTGCAAGATTTGATGGGCATGTTGGAGCAGTAACTGCAATTTCCTTCTCAGAAAATGGTTATTTCTTAGCAGTGAGTATTCTATTATTGAATGAACCTTTGATGACCATTCTTTTACGAGCATTAAGTGAGTTTTATGATTACAATTTTAACTGGTGGGTTTCCCTTTTTTTCCATTTTTTTTTTTTTTTTGGGTCAGACTGCAGCTCAAGACGGTGTTAAACTTTGGGATTTACGGAAATTAAGGAACTTCAGAACCTTTTCTCCTTATGATGAAGAAACATCTACTCAATCAGGTATAAGACTAACTGCATTCTCACTCTCAGACAAAGGACTAACTGCATTCGACTGAGCTTGACACAAAAGACATCTTAGAAGACTTGTGTTAGTCAGAAGGCTTAAGCGTTTTAGTAAAATTTTACTGTGTAGTCATCATTGAGCAGTTTCAAGGCCAAGTTTCTTGTGTTGTAGCTGAACTATAATATTTATGAATATGCTATCTTTAGGAGCCGCATGTATATATGGGTCATTTTCCATTGTGTAGACCTCAATCTTTATCCTTTCTGATGCTGCATAAATGTATAGTTTACCTGTCAAACTTCCTTCTAAAAATAATTATTGTACCAACTATATCTTAAATTTGTCTTTCATTACTGCAGTTTTAATCATTTCCTGAGGTAAATTTATCTTCTATGGGAATTTTTATGCCTTTAAAAATTACCTGCTGCTTCTCCTGTACTTGCAGTGGAATTTGACCACAGTGGAAGTTATCTTGCATTAGGAGGCTCAGATATAAGGTAAGACTTCTACACTTCTTCCCATGCTGGGTCTTAGATTAGAACATATGTCGTTCAAGTGTCCTGATTTTTTTTAACTTGTCTTTAGCATCACCTTAGCCCCTTACTGGTTTCTGAGGACCTTTAACCTCTCCAAAATGAAAAATATCAATGAGCATTTTTGGTCATTGTACTTTGTTTATGACCCAACTCGCATGTGATTGAAGTGTGGTTGTCATTGTCATTGTTACTTTGATTATCGACTATTTTCTATCACATTATGTATTTAAATGCTGAAATCTGTTTTAGAGTTTTCTATTGGTCCGTTAGAATTAACACCAATATAATCTTGCGCTGAATCAGAGTTTATCAAGTTGCAAGTGTGAAGTCCGATTGGCATTCCGTCAAAATCCTACCTGACTTGTCAGGCACAGGTAATTTGTCTTTGTTCTGCTCTTTTTGCCTATATGTGCTTTTGATGTTCCAGTGTATGTTTAATTAGATCATTATCGAGTCTGCTATTTGTCTCTGGTAGGTAAAGCAACATGTCTGAAGTTCGGTCCAGATGCGAAGTACATAGCTGTTGGATCCATGGATCGAAATTTAAGAATATTCGGGCTGCCTGGGGAGGATCAGTCAGAGAGTTAGGCTCACTTGCGGGTGTTAAAGCAAAATACTAGTTGCACAAACCCTGCTGCAGGGTCGGCGCATTATCTCGGGAGGCTGAAGAAAGAGGTTGATAGAGATTTGTTGTTCTTTCAAGTGTAACTTCTGTAGTTTTTTGTTCAATATAGTTCCTTTCTAGTACGGAAAAATATGTACACCAACATGGAACAATAAGGCAGTAATGTAGGGTATATTCTTGGTTAGTGATGTGTCATTCATAAATATTCATATGGGTATCCATTGTTCATTTGGGAAAGTAGCCGTCGGGATGAACTGATCCTTTAGATTAAAAACCTGGATGTGCTCAACAATTACAACTTGCTTTCATTCGGTGCTTTCTTCTCATATGTCCAATAGTTAGATTGGTAGAGTTGCCGGTAACATATAGAATTAGTCTAAGCTTGATCCTCGGGTCTCTATAAAACAGAATGAAAAGCCCGGGTGGAAGCACAAACAAAAGGAGAGACCACTAGTTGAATTATGAAACTATGTTGACTAACTGAAAAAAGGGTACTACTCTTCTTCCTCCACTACTGATATTGACTGACCTGTTGATAGGATAGCAGGGAAAGCTGCACCGGCAAATAAGAGAACAGTGCATAAAGTAACAAATAAAAAATTGACCTCATTATTATAAATCAAGTTATTGAATATTTCGAATAAATCCCTAAATTGAGATATACACAAGCTGGCTCAGATATCACGGTTATAAAAAATAAAAATAAAATAACTTGCTTCCAGTAAGTTTATTGGTGAGGCCATGAGGGTGGTAAAATGGACCTGAACCAGCTAACTATCCCACATCCTAACAATATTGGCACCGTATCTAGTTCACTTGGATCCCTACGTGCTCACTTGGGGAAAGAGTGGACGGAAAGAGAAGACCTTTGTCTTGTCCGCTGTTTCCTCTTCCCAAGAATGAAGAATTTTATTTTAAAATATATTTTTCCTAAAATGTTCATCTAGTCGCGAGAAATTATTTTTTTCCATCCTTTTACTTTCATGTCGCCTTCAATGTTTGGATGGTTCTCTTAAACTGGCTATCGATCTAAGGATGGAAGGCTTCTATAAGCTCTGCCACAAAACTGAAATGAACCGTAATTTTTTGTCTGATACTATGAATAGTGGTATCTCGTGTAGGCGCATGGTCTCATCCTATAAATTTGGGCGGGCTTACCCATGGAATAGGTCATACTAATCAGATAGGAAGTGTACTAACCATTGGGTGGCGATATCTCAATTTTTGGAAGATAATAAGATTTGGCACAATTTTTTTTTCTAAAAAAACTATTAGAAGAATGAATGTTAGCACACATCCCATCTGTGTCTGTTTACATTTTTGAAACATAAAGTACAGATTCATAGATTAATCCAAATCTTATTATGATGATCCACACGTACTTAGCATTACCAGCAGTGGTGGGTAGATTTAAGAAAAATATATTGACATTCATAAAAGAAGTCATTGCCAGGACACTCAATAAGCAAAGGCAATACACAAATAGCTGAACTACAAACTATGTGCAGAAAATTTAACTATTGTGGTTTATATTATAACACTAACTGTTTTGATTAAATGTTCGTTCAATAACACTTATAGAGTGCCAAGACCTGAATTGTGTATGTCATAAACAAGAAGAATGAGTACCTACAAGCATAAATCTACACTAACTACCATCTCATGTCTTGATACAACTTGTCCATGAACAGCAACTCTCCAAGATTAAAATGGAGACGACTGCTTCTTGGAAATGAAAGAATAAATAACCATATTTCTAATTTTTATCAGATAAATAAAAAAAAGAATAACATCTCGGGCTTGCTACGAGGTAAGGTATCGAGATGCATGTGTAAAACCCCACAGCTGCATCAAGGAAAAGTTAGTGTCAAACATTGGTAATGGAATAGTATAGGTTTTTGAACAAGATTGGTGCTACTATGTTGAGGAAATTGTCCAAATAAAATTTTTCTCAAGTCTGCTAATATAAAGTGTCCCCGTTTTAGTGAGTTTGATACCAAAGGCGGATCTAGGATTTAAATTTATTTAAGGAAAACATTACCTCAACATTTTTCAACTCAAACTCTTCATCATGTGCCAAGCATGAGTTCCCAAATGTATCACAAGGTCCACTATTGCCAGATAACCTTCATCAAGCATTATTTTATCACAAAAATGGAACTTCAGAAAATTGTAAGAAAAAAAAAAGAGAATAAATATTCAAGTGTTGAACGCCAGGCAGAGAAACTTACAGATCTCCATCCAAGCATAAAGCGAAATGTCCGCCTCCTCCAAGTGCCAGGAATTCATTCATGCATAAGTAAAAATACCTGTTGGCACCTAGCCCAAAAAAAGAAAATAAAAATTAGCTTACGTCCGCACCCTCTCATGGATTATTCGCTCCTGAGATTTGTTTTTTGGGTACTATGGATTACATGTATCAAATAGGTACAAAAGATTCACCTTTATATTAATAACCATACGGAGAGTTACACAGCAAGCTCAAGTAGTATCATACAAAAGCCTACAGCTATACGATCAGTATTCAGTATAGGTGATGGTTGAAGAAAATTTGTTATCTGTACACATATTAGACGAATATAATCTCTCTTTCGGCTTTAGCATATAATGGAGAATGTACACGAAATACATAGCATGTTAGAATTCCTCAACTGCATTAAAGATTAATTTCAAGGAGATGAACTGAGTGATATTTGAAAAAAAAAAATAGTGTTTGAAGTTTAAGTTTAAAAAGGTATTGGAAGTTGAAGTTGTGTTTGGATATGCATTTACTTGAAAAAACGTGGAAATTTTGTGAGGAAATTTTTTTTTGTTTTACTTGAAAAACTTCTTTTTTTCACTACTAACTTGAAAAGACTAACTAAGAATCTCATCAAGTGACACATTTATTGGCTGTTGCAGGGTTTGAATAAAGAGCCAGCAACTTTGCTGATAATTATCACCAAATGTTGGCTTTATAAAGATGTTTGTCACCTAAATTTAGTTTGAAGCGAATCTTTGACAGTCATCTGTAAATTCGGTTATACTGAAGATAAGTAGCATGGTCTCAGATGTAACAAAACAGAATTTCAATCCAAGAAATACACTACCAAATAAGGATTTATCAACCTGATATACTTACCCGTAGGTCTGAATAGCCTTGGTTCACCATATACAGTTGTGAATACAAATGATTGAATTGTTCCCTGTCATGATAATAGAATGAAAACACCTTACCAATGGAAACAGAAAAAGCACAAATTATCTACTGCTTTTCAAAGATTTTTACGTGACTAAATTTTTTTTTGTTTATAAGGTAAATAATTTAATTAATAATGGGAAATCTCCCGTATACAAGCAATATCCAAAATTAGATAAGCTACAATATTATATGATTCACAGACACCCAGTCTTATATACAAGAATATACAATATTTCTGTATGAAGATATACAACAATTCTTTAAGCGAAGGGTGTTTGACTTAGCAAAATTACCAAGGGTAACACTAGAAAACAAAAAGCTGATCGTTTGTTCTTGGGATATTAGTTTACCATTAGTTCGAATTGATTAAAGAAAGTGAATACGGGCTATTGTCACTTAAATGAAGAAAAAACTGTTACTTGGTACTTCCACTTTGAGGTAGGCCTGAGTGGTGCATCAAGTAATCCACCAAATACAGCACCTTGCTTATCGCCGGTAATCTGAAATAAAGCATGATTAAGAAAAATCACATTAATGATAAGTAAAAAGAATATGAAGAATGATAAAATCTTGGGAAAGCAGTAATGTGGAGGCAAAAATACCAGCAAGCAAGGACCAGAAGTATTAGCACTCCTGCGAATTAGTGTACGAAGTGATATACCATGTTTCGCGGTGCTGCCCTTCATTCAAAATAAACAGAATAAAGATGAATATTCAAGCCCGAAAGTTGCAATAGATCTTAAATAGAGACTAGGTTCTAGGTCGGAGTTACCTATACAACAAGGTCCATTGACAACCTTTCACTATATTAGGGAGGGAAGACTGGAAAAAATCGTACAAATCCAGAGAAATGAAAACAGAATCATCAATGAGATCAGGCATGGACTGTTCTAAACTGTCTTCAAATGCTTCAAAACCACTGGCAACGCTTCTTGCAGAATTAGGTTCTCCATTATTACACCTAGGTGTATAAAATGATTCATTCACCACACCGATGTCACTCCTAATGAAGCCATTTTCACCTTCTTCTTTGTAATCATTATTATGATCATCAAACTCTCCGTATCTCTCCAAAGGTCTATCACGCCATGAGAAACTTTTACTTCTCCACGTAAAAGAATGTGATTGAAGCGGCTTGACGTCATTTTGATCTTTTAACTTAATGAAATTTGTCGATGGTAGAAAGAACGAAAGTACAGATGATAAAGATCTTCCTTCTTTGGTGCACGGCCTGGCCTAAACACAGAGAAACACAGTGTCACAAATCATAAGCCATTTAAATAAGTTGATAGAACCTCTGCTTGAATAAACCATAACGCTATTTCAAAACGACTAAACTAAGAAAAATAAAGTATGTTGCTGAAATTAGCGGAAACTTGCTACTAATGGATTTGATTTCAAATGTTCAGTGTTTTTGCTATTTGTTTTCGATCTCGGAACGAAAAGAGAGGAAAGAACAACTTGTTCATGTTGGTTATATAACTCTTCAATATCCATTTTGCTCTATTTGGTCATGTTTCATTCTAATACTCAATAATTTGGAGGTCCTTTGACATTCGATGTTCTCTACATTTTGTGCTAACATACAAATCTCTAAACATACTTCAAAGAGTGCTCGCAAACACCTAATGTAAGTGTACCAACATGACTAGTATTTAGCCCAGCTTGTCTTTTGTTCTCAGAAAATAAGAAATTATTCATATTTGCATTTATTAAAGAGAAAAAACAATTTATGAGCAACCAATCAATCCTTGTAATAAGGAAAGAAAGATAATGTCCATCACATAATACAGAGTTCTATATATCTTTTCCAAAGTCACAACCAATTTAATGCATTTTCAGATTACTCATCTCATTATGAAACGTTTCTTTATAAACATGGTATCTAAGCCAGCTCTCTTGCACCTCGACTAGTTCCACGGGTTACCTACCAGCTTCCGCCAGCACAGGTACGTCGTTACTATATGGCTTGGACAAACAGGAAAAATCACCTAGTATTTTTGCCTCTGTTAGAATTTAAACCTGACACTTCATGGATGCTCATCAAAATCCAAATTTTGTGTTTGCATAACCTTGACTAATTCCACGGGTACCTACTACCTCCCACCAGCACAGACCTGGTAACTCTATCCATCGTAGCTTGGCCAAATGGGAACAAATCACCCACTATTTTCACCTCCGCTAACATTTAAACTTGAGACCTCACACATGCTCATCAAAATTCCAATTTTATTCATAACCTCGATTAATTCCACAGGATATCTACTACCTCCCACGAATATAGGTACCTGGTAACTCTGTCCACCAATGCTTGAACAGATAGAAAAAAAGTCACCTACATTTTGTCTTTGCTGGAATTTAAACCTGAAATTCAAACCTTTTTTTCATAGCCTCGATAAATTCCACAGGTACCTGCTAACTCCCACCAATACATATACCTGGTAACTCTGTTCACCTACATTTTTATCTTTGCTGGAATTTGAACATGAGACATTATGGATGATCATAAAAATTCAAACTTTAATCATCAAACCAAAATCACATTGCTTAATAACCAAAACATCAACCTCAAAAACGTATCAAAAACAATAATCTCAATCTCATAACAACATAACATACAAAATTCAGGGACTTTAAAAAAAAAAAAAAAAGGAACCTGAGGTTGTTGATCTGAAGATTTAGAAGGAGAATCAGAAAAAAGACGTGAAAGCTTCTCTGAAACTGTATCTTTTATTGCATTCATATCTCTTTCTTTTTTTAACTCTTACCCAATTTAGAAACTTTGAAATTAAGAACAAAAATGGGCATTTCAAGGATTAAAAATGTTTCTTTTTTTAGGTTGCATTTGAGTTTTTTTTTTTTTTCCTGACAAGAAGAGGAAATTAACTTTTTTTTTTTGGTGGAGAAGAGAGAAAACAGATGAAAGTGAAAAAAGAAAATATATGGAAAAAGGGAACCCAATTTAGAAAGTTATATTCTTGTTTTTTTGACTCATAAATTGAAAAATTGGTTACTGGGGTCATGGTCAATTTTTTTTTGTTCTTTTTGTTCTTTTTTTTTTTTTTTTGGAAAAAACCAAATTAAGCACTAATACATGATTCAAACAACACTCACAGCTGAAAAAATAGTTTTTCCCACCGACATTCAGTGAAAATTTTATATAAAATATGATTTTTTCCTATCTCATTGTCATCGAATCAGATCATCACTGGAAAACGCACGGTGAGAAATAAGTATCCACTGAAATGTTAGGAAACTTTCTAAATTTTTCGTGTGAAAACACTGTTATTTAGGTATTTTCCACCGACATTCAATGAGAATAACCCTAAACATTTTTCAGTTGGAATTTCAGGTGGGAAAGTTGTAACTTTTTATCGTGACTGGCATAATTGATTTTTTACTTTTATTCTGCTTTTCTTTTATCGTTTTTTGACCGCCTTAGGTCTTTTCTTCATGCTAAAAATGTTGATGTACCTTTTTTTTTTTGTGCTTAACAAGATAATATTTATACATACACACTAATTTAATTACAAAGTTTTCATTAATCATTACAACAACGGATTCTTTGTCCTAAAGAGTCCGGAAAAAAATCTTTACTTTTAAAAGCCGTAAGGCATACGTATACAACGACCCATAAACTCGTTTCTTCAGAGTAGAAATATACATATACTAGGCTTTACTATACCGCGTATAATAAAATATGAGTTTAAGTTTTACCCAACAATCAAGTCACTTAAAAGGTAATTCAATTAAATTTTATTAATATATTACTCCCTCCATCCATTTTTACTTATTATGTAATTAAAAATAGTTGTTCATTTTTACTTATCCAATTTAGAAAATCAAGGGATAACTTATCATTTCATACCTATCTTATCCCACTACTAATTATGGGGCTGAAAAGTTCAAGAAATTCGTAGTGACTACCCTTTTAAAGTAATGTTTTATTAAATTCAACCATTAGGTTACATAGAAAAATTAGGGGTAATATGGTAAAATGATCATTTTATTTTTGACTCCTTAATAAGCATGCCGAGTCAATATATGACAAATAAAAATGGACGGAGAAAGTAACTAATAATTTAATAAAAAATAATAACTAACTTACCATCGCATGTAAAATTATATTGATAGTTGAAACAATAGTTGCATTAAATTATTAGCTGTTCACTAAAATTGTAGGGTTCTTGTCTTTAACTAGTTTAATTATAGTTTCAGAACTGTCAACAACATTTTGTTCTAAATAAACTTGAGAGTAAGGATCTCATCAAATTCTGCCGTGCTTGACCAGCCATGCATTCGTATATATAAAAAGATTGTAGGAATTAAATCAAGAATAGGAAACTTAAAGCGTTTAAAATTTGATATTTGCTATTTTTATTAATTCATGTCTAATTTTGTAGTCAAAATTATATTAGAATATATTTTTTAACTTCTAGTCAAAAAGCGAGTTTCGTAGCATTCTAAAATGGGTGCTACTACCTATTTTTAAAGTGTTGAGATTATAAAAGAGTGAATGGTGAAAGCCATCAACTAACTCCTTCTCCCTCTAGTTCTTTTTCTTGTACTATTCTTTGGATTATCTTAAATCTTCAAAAAAAAAAAAAAAAAAAAAAAAAAAAAAAAAAAAAAACTATATTTATAAGCGAGGAAACAATCTCAAGAAAGTATAGAAATTGCAACAACTTAGTTTTATTGTTGGCAAATGATTTTTTTGTTTCCAAAGAATTTAATTTTGTTGCCATAGTATTGATTATTCCGCAAAAAGTACTTTTAGCAACAAAAAAAGTTATTGCATTATTGCAATAACGGTACGTTGGGAAAATTCATGCAACAAAATATATTTTTTTTGTTGCCAAAAGTAATTTTTGCAACAATAATCAATCTATGGCAACCCAAAAAAAAAAAAATTATTGCCAAATATATTTTTTCTTGTAGTGAGACAAGTTAAAATTCGAATAAAAGAGAATAATTTTAAAAAGATCTGAGTTTTATTCATCGATTGTATGTATTATCTTTTATAAATACAACGACATGCCTATTATGTTCCCATAAGTGGAGTATGGGGAGGTAAGATCAGAGGCGGATCCAGCATTTAAACTCTGTGGGTTCAATCTTACGATTTGTAGTATTGAACCCATTATATTTTAAAAGTTAGGGGTTCATATCTACTATGTATTATAATTTTCCTAATTTTTTACCATTAAATTTATACTCCACCTCGAAAGTCAAGGGTTCAATTGAACCCCCACTTAATAGGCTAGATACACCCCAGGGTAAGATGTATGCAGACATTCCCATACAAAATAAAGAGGTTGTTTCCTAGACCATCGGCTCTAAAAAAGTTATCTTTTATGGGGCATTTGCAAGATTGCCCTTACTAGAGGTGGTATTTAACTTTTTTCCCCTCAAATTGCTTGTCTTTAATTTTTGCCCTTCGCCTAATACCCAGAGATTTTGGGTTCGAACCCGCAGCTCAGTAAAATAAAAAAAATCGTAAGGCAAAGTTTCATAACAAAATTAAGCCTATTCGATCAAAAGTTATGCCTTAAGTCAAACTTTTGCCCAAAATTAGACATATTCGGGCAAAAGTTAAGCCTTAAGGCAGAGGTTCGCCTTAAGGGAAACTTTTGCCTAAATTGAGGGTTTAAGGTCTAACTTTTCCCCAAATAGACCTAATTTTGAGCAAATGTTAGGCCTTAAGGCGGAGATTTCGAGAAAGCCTTGCCTTGCGAAATTCTTTTTTTTTTAACTGAGCGGAGTTCGTACCCAAAACCTCGAAATATTTTCATTCACCTTTTTACGTGAAGGCAAAAATCAAAGACCAGTGCCTTTGAAGGACAATCCACGTAAAAAAAAAAAAAAAGTCTTTTATGAATCTTATGTGAAATTAAAGTGTCATAAAACTACAAGATTTCTATAATGGGCCATAAAATCAATCTCCGCAAAGTAAGGATTTTTAGCTAGAGTTGCCAACCTATAAACTTGTTCAAAAGTCTACAATGGAGTGCTTTGAATGTTGAAATTGAAAGAGTTGACTTGTTGACTGATTGACTTAAATAAAAGTCTCACTCCAAATTATCCTATAAATACCTTCTCAAATTTCATTATCCATACAGCCCAAACTTTCTCAATTGAGCAAATTTAGTTCTAGTTACCTTCCTTTCATAATTATTTATCTTTTATCTTAAAACTTCTATTTATTTTAAGGAAAAATTAATCATGGGTGTTACTACTTTTACACAAGATATTGCAACACTAGTTGATCCAGCTAGGATTTTCAATGCTTTGGCTCTTGATGCAGACAACCTTTTACCAAAGTTGATGTCACAAGCTATAAAAAATATTGAGACTGTTGCAGGTGATGATGGTGATGGATGCATCAAGAAGATGAACTTCGTTGAAGGTTACTAATTTTCTTCTAATTTAATTAACTTTTTTACGAAGTCGTTTCAAATCAAGAATCTTGATTTTCATGGTGATTGATATAAATTAAGATGATAGAAATGAAGAGAAATATTATGTAATGTGAAAGTTAATTGCAAGCTAATTTTTTTTTTTTTTTTGCTTAAATAGTTAAAGTAGTTCTAGTTTCACTATTTCCTCATTAGGATACCAATACCATTTGATCAATGGAAAAAAAGGTGACAAATGTTTTCCACGATGATTTTAGTTACTCATGACCCGTCTAGTTTCCACAAGTAAGTTTCAGTGACTGAACAAACCATTCTCATAGTTACAGAACAATCCTTGACCAAAGGATGTCAGTTGATCATATACTTTGCTGAAAATAACACTATGTAAACATGTAAAACGGCTTTTTGATGTATATATACTATATGATGAATATTCTTGACTTCTTTGGCCTCTCTAATGAAAATTCTGATTCCCTCACTACTATCTTCAAAGAAAAGTCTTTGGGACGACTTTTCCACTTTCTATGGCGACTTAGCCACCGCAAATGTTCCGTTTAGCTTCGTAATTCTCTAGATTTTATATGATAGGAGGCACAAAAGTAAATTGGTAACATGAAAAATGCAAGTCCAATAATATAACTTCTCAAACATTTAGAGAATAGATTAATTAAAATTAAACAAAATATAGTAGGAGTATAAAATTAAAGTATTATCTTATAAAATTAATGACTAAGAAATAGGGGCAGAACTAGAGTGTCTTTTACGGGTCGGCCAAACCCAATAACTTTGGTTTAAACTCTGATATTCTATCTAACAAAATCATTGAATATGTCAGATTATAACTTTAGAACGTAACCAGTAACTTAAAAAGAGTAAAATTTAGAACTAATCAGTTTCAAATCCTGGCTCTGCCGATAAATAAAATTAGATAGAAAATAATTTGCTATTTGTTATTTTGATGATGGCAGGATATCCGATAAAGTACTTGAAACACAAGATCCATGTCATTGACGACAAGAACATGATAATCAAATATTCATTAATCGAAGGAGAAGTTCTTGGAGAAAATTTGGAACACATTTCCTATGATGTTAGATTTGAAGGATCTGAAAATGGAGGATGCATTTGCAAGACTATAAGTGAATACCACACAAATGGTGATTTTATAGTGAAGGAAGAACAAATCAAAGAAGGCAAAGAGAAAGATGTTGAACTTGTCAAGGTTGTTGAAGCATATCTCATTGCTAATCCTACTGCCTATGTTTAATAATTTTATCAATTCTTCAAGAGTTCCAAGTTTAATTTTTGGCATTTTGGATTTGAATTTGAGTAATTTGTGTTGTGTTTTAACTTATAATATATGCATCATGAGATTATATTATAAATATTTTTTATACTACTGGGTTGTTTGGTTTAGAAACAAAAGGGATTGTAACACAGAAATTAATTGTATATGAAATAGTAATATATCGATTGTATGTGGCTATTATTTTTTGTCAGACAATTGGTTCTTTGAACTAAAATGGATTTATAGGGTAAAAAATGCAATACAATTGTACAAATAAACAACAACAACGTACCCAGTGATGTAGGTATACCTTTATGGGGTGGAGAGATTGTTTAGATAAACCCTAAGAATTTGAAGAAACAGAAAAAAGAATTCAAATCAAAATAAGAATTTTTCTGTTAGGCACAGTGAAAAATATTCACTTAACAAGCATGGTTCTTCTTTTGGCAAAAATAACAAGCATGTTGAATAGTCCATGTAATTTACTCTTTCGTTCCTTTTTGAATTGAACACTAACAACCAATTATTCCCGTCTCTGCCTATAGTTTCCAACGTTCACATCATGATTTTCAACGGCATATATTCATGAACAATGGTCTTGCATACTTTATTATGTTTAAGCTCTTAAAAGTCCAAAATCTCTGCTAAAACATATTCGATCTGGAGAAATTACTGCACGTGCGAATAAAGTAACAATTGAAAATTCAGAAGAAAAAGAAATTACATATTTTTACCGTGTCAATTTATGTGACACTCTTTCAGCCTTTTTAGTCAATTCAATAAAGAATGACATCTTTTCATATTTAATAACAACTTAACTTCAAACTTTTAATATTACTCTTAATGAAATAATTTATAGCCACAGAAATTTTTATGACTTATTTTAGACTCCAAGTTTCCAAAGTCTTTTTTTTTTCGTAAACTTTGTTCTCAATCAAACAGCTTCATATAAATTGGGAAGGAGTGGGTATCATAAGTTATAAAATCAAACTCCAACAATCCCAATTTAATTGACACTTTTCGTTTTTCAAGAGTCAAACGAGTTGTTTTTTGACCGTGATTTTTTCATATGTCTTTTAAATATTTTAAACTGTTAATTTTGGTGATTTATAGTACTTTTTGCGAAGTTTCGAATATATAAATTTTATTTCAAAAAATTTAACGATTATATGTTCAAACACACAGTCAAATTTAAAAAATTTGACTCTCTAAAGAGAAACGTGTCAAACAAATTGGGCTGGAAGACATTTTGGTCAAAAATGGATAATATGTGATACAACAATGTTAGGAGTATCTTTTTGAGCTCAATAAAAATAAGAGTTAAAAGAAGGATGACCGATGCAGAGAAAAAAAAAAATTAGGCATCAAATTAAACATGGTTCATCAAAAAACAAAACAAAAAAAATAAAAAATACACGTGCTCCTTTGCTCAAACTGATTTTTTTTTTTTTTTGTGAAATTTTCACATAGAATGACAAGATTTTCGTCTAAAGTAAAACTAAAGGTCCACGATTATTGACTAGACAACATTTAAATTAAAGGATTACAAATCATCCAAATGTGTTGATAACCTTAATGGTCAAAAAAAGACTTTGAATTCAATTACTACTCCCTCTGTATTCGCTTTTTTTCTTTAATGTCCTCTCGAAAAATCACCTTCCTCTCCTTCCCCAATTTCCCTCGGGGTCTTCTTCCACGTTAATGCCAAATTTTTCCCTCGTCGTCCCATCAACCACGGGCGGCGAGCGGAAATATAATTTTCCATTCCACAATCACCAATCACAACCATCACCACCGCCACCATCAGCATTTCAAAATGCCTCCCAAGGGAGTCTTGAAACCGTTCCAATTATTGGAGGTAAACATCATCTCCGCCCAAGATTTGGAACCCGTGTCCAAGAAAATGAAAACCTACGCGTCCGCGTGGGTCCACCCTACCCGAAAACTCACCACTGGGGTTGATGCCGAAGGTGGTAACAACCCCACGTGGAACGATAAATTTGTTTTTCGGGTAGATGATGAATTTCTAAGGCAGGATACTTCTGCCGTTCAAATTGATATTTTTTCCGTTCATTGGTTCCGTGATTCGCTCGTTGGCTCCGTTCGTGTACTTGTCGGAAATCTTATCCCTCCTCCTACTAGGTTGCAACAACAACACCATATTGGCATGCGTTTTGTTGCACTTCAGGTTTGTCCTTTCTGTTTTCTTCTACTTATATTTCATCTCTTTGATTTCGTTTTCTTGTGAATATTTGTTTACGTGCATGCGGAAAGTTGCATGCATGCATGTACCTATTTAATCTTCCTCTCTAAAATCATCCCTTTGTTTTATCTAACTTTTATATGATTCAGAAAAAAATTATAGATGAAATTGTGGAATATCTCCATTGTTTGATGTTGATTCTTTCTTAGGACTATTTCAATATACCCTTTTTGAAACCTCATATTACTGTAACAAGAAATGAACTTCATTAGTTTTGTCATACGCTTTAATGTATGTATAAATATCTTAATATTTTGAAAAGCTGCATATGTGATAATGAGTTAGGTATAAAGGTAAAAATTGCTTACCTGTTTTCTTAAACAAATGAAAGATTTGCTTTAACAATTATGTTGCATTCTAATGTTTAGGTATTGATGTCAATGTATATAATTCACAATAATTCGTCAATTAAATATGTGAAATTGACATTTCTTTTTTTCGATCTTTTTTTTGGATATAGATACGACGTCCATCAGGGCGTCCCCAGGGAATATTAAACATTGGTGTAACGTTACTTGGTGGAACTATGAGAAGCATGCCATTATATAGACAATTGAGTATGTCAGCAGTTGGATATCGCGATTTGATGGACGAAGATGCAGATCTTCCCAACTACAACGAAAAAAATATAGAAACTCAAAATAACAACAAGGGCGATAACAATAACACCACCAACAACAACAACTTCACTGCATTAAAACCTATACTCCGTCGGACAAGGAGTGAACGTAGCGAACGTGTCACGTTCGATAGTGTCTCAATGGCTAACAGTTCATTAGTTGCGGCAGTTCCTCTAAAAAAGAAGGCTGTGGCTGTAGAAAAAGAAAGCTCAATACTTAGTATTTCATTTGAGCCACCAAAACACATGATGAAGAAAAAAGGGAAAGCAAGTTCTGTGATAAGTGGGGCAGAGCTAAGGGAAAAACCAAAAACAAAAGATAAAAAAGGTAAGTCTGGTTCAGTACTAAGTGATTCAATTGTGAGTAAAGAGTCATCTAGTCTTATAAACAGGCCCAAAGATGAAAGGCCCAAGCCCAAAGACAACAATAGGCCCAAAGAGGAAAAGCCCAAGCTCAAACTTATAGAGTTAGAACTTGGTGACAAAGAAAAGCCCACAAATGAAAAGAAGACTAATGGCACTGACTCACCAACCACTAAAGCAGTTGATGAAAAGTCAGTTACAATAAAGCCCAAAGGCTTGGGAATTACTGGGGACTTGCCAAAAGAGAAACAAACAACAGTAATTGGAAAGCCCATGACAAGAAATGGTGGATTTGATTATGGAGGCCCAAAAGGACTTGGGCCAGGACATAATGGGAAGTTTGTATTTGGAGGCCCATTTAAGGCCCATTCAATGTGGTCTGATTCAGAAGTTGGGCCTTCACCCTCAGAAGTGGCTGCTGCTATGGCTGAAAAGAAATACCCATTAGAAGAAGAAAAGAGCTCAGTTTTGGATGGTTGGAGTTTAGACGAAAGCGTCGAAGGGCTCCGGTCGAAGCTCGAGAGGTGGCGGACCGAGTTACCACCTCTATACGATCGAGGGATGGCATCGAGTAGCTACCATTCGACCGGACGCCACACGAGAAGGCACACTGATGGTGGGAGTGGCTTGTTTTCTTGCTTTGGTAACTTTTATGGTTATGAATGTCAATGCATTTGTGGAAAGCCCAAAAAGAAAAGTATGAACCCAAAGTTTCAAAGCCCATCAGTTGCAAGCAGGTCATGGGTGTAAAAAGCCCAAGCCCAAACCTAAAATAAGGGAAAGGAAAACGAAGGAAAACACATTCTTTGCTATTGTATTTTGAAGGAGAGAGCATCCATACTTGAAGATGCCGCTTTTCCAAAGAGAAAATATTCAGTATTATTGTTTTAATTTAATAAGAAATTTGTATCATTATGTTTTCCATTTTGGTTTCTAAGAGCCCGTTTGGATTGACTTATAAGTTGGTCAAACCAACTTATAAGTCAACTTTAACTTATTTGAGTGTTTGACAAAAATAGAAAATAGCTTAAATTAAGTTAAAAAGTACTTAAAATAAGCGAAAATCAAAAGTTGCTCAATACAATTTATTTTTTTGGCTTAAAAGTCATTTTGGTTTGACCAACAACTTTATCCTTTTATCCCTTATATTTTCTATTAATTCCAATACTACCCTTACTTTTAAAAAGCCCTTTAAAAACGCTTTTATCCGAGCACGTAATCGCTTATTTATAAAATAACTTTCGGCACTTAAAATCTTTAAGCACTTATCTTTAAAAGCCACTTTCTTTATTGACTAATCAAACGGGCTCTAAAGCAGAACGTGGCCAGTCTATAATTCACTCCTCTTATGTTCATTGCTAAATTTATTTTTTTTAACGGCACATGGCTCAAATTAGGGGTATTTGTTGGTCAGTTTGGTACGACTTTTAAGTATTTCGATTTGATATTGTCAATATTTAGTTTCTTAAAACGTTATTTGCTTCGATAATTTCGATTCAATTTTCTAGAGAATGAGTGAGTTAGCTTCGTCGAGCGGCTCGCATAATTTGTCACGTCAGCTCCAAAAAGGATAAGTTGTGTTAGGATTCATAAAGTTCCGTAGACTTCATAATTGCATAAAAAGAGTCAAAATAACAGCTACGGCACGTTGAGGCACTTCTTTGATGGTCCCCGTATACCCGGCAATCTTTGAAGAATACATGATTTATATATGTTTCAGGTCAGTGAGAGGGAGTACGGAATAAGGATTGATTTTTACTATATTCATCATAGCCCACCCCATCTACCTATCGCAGGTCAATTAAAGAAAAGAAACAAAATATTTTAATATCGAAAAAGAAAAAAGTATAAATTGGTACCAAGTCCTAGCTGTCTGGAACTATAACAGATCCTTGAAGACAGGTGAGTAATGTGGGTCCCAAATCCACGTGGTCAGCCGCGTTAGCTGTCTGCTTTCGTGGCATCTAACATTCTCCGAGTCACGTGACTTTTGTCGGTTTGTATTTGGAATTCTATTTTTTATTTTCTTTTTTCGTCCTTTTTGAGTTCTACTTGGAATAGTTGGTATTTGCCTGTTTGGACAATATTTGAGTAGTAATTTCAACCAAAATATAAATAAATAAATTGAAAGTGAAGTTAGACAAAAAAGTGAAAGTTGTCCTTCAGAAATAATTTTTCTTCTCACCTTAAGCATAAATAATGAAGGTCATTGTTAAAACCTCTATTAAATTATTGGAAATAGGTGAATATATTATTACTACTTTTTTTTATCAGAAACATCACTTATCTTTTTTATTTCACTCAAAAGGTTACTCAAGCGGAAAGTGATATACACTGGTACTTTTTAATAACGTGACACCTGATTTCTTAAGCCAAAAACTAGAAATATTAAATCAAACTTATTTTAATCAAAAACCTCCTATCCGACCCATTATCCTGACTCGTGAAATCCCTTTATATGCTAAACTTTGTTTGTTCACTATTTATCAAACAAATAGGTACGAGCAACCCATTTTAACTGAAAAAATTTCATCAAAATCAAAGCAAAGAAAGAATTTGAGGCTCCTAGATAAAGATACATTTTTTATTGAATGATTATCCCAAGTAGGGATGGGTCTAGTAATATTGTTATGAATTCATTTGAACCCATAAAACCTAAACTTGGATTTATAATGGAGTATTAAAGTATGAACTCATAACTTAGACAATGTGATGTGTTCAATGGTGAAACCCCAGTCATGAACACATATAATTAAATACTGGATTAACCTCTGGTACCAAATAATTAACTAAATACTTCATATATGTTGCTTGGACTTTTTGGGGTCATATTAGTATTTTAGTATTACTCCAAAAGAGGAAAAAAACTAACACAATAAAGAAAGAAATTGTTTTATTTAATTCAAGTTGGGTGGCTTGGTGCATGGCCCAGAGACTACTGGTAAATGGTTTTTAGGTCTCTCTTTTTGAAAGCAAAAGGGTGAGTGATAGTTGTCTTCCAAATAATAGACAGACAACACAAAGAAAGCAAATAAAGTATGGAGAAGCCAAACAAATTAATATAGTAGAATATATATGCTTTTGGCTTGTGAAAAGAATCAACCTTTAGACATTATATATATAACCATGCTTTTTATGCTTTATGCTAAAGTTGAGACACCTAAGCTTGATTAATTCAGATATTCTAAATCCTTTGGTTTGTTTTGTGTCATTACAAATGCTTAATTAAGATTTCTAGGCATTTAAAAAGTCTTAGCGGGTGTTTGGATATAAAAGATGTGATTTTTGAAACAAAAAAAAGTATTTCGGAGTTGAAGTTAATTTTAAAAAGATAGAAGTTTTGTGAGTTGAAGAAAATAAACACTTGAAAAACTAATTAAAACTAGGCTTTCAAACTTGAAATTCATCTTCAAAAGAAATTTAAAAAGTCTATCATTAATATAATGAAAGCTATTTTAAATTTTTGAAACAAAGAAAAAAGGCCAAACGGGCTCTTAATGAGCTTTCTCCATTAGTCTTTTATTATCTAGGTCATCATACTTCTCTCACACACATAACAAGCACAAGTTTCATCTCATATTTACTAAACTTTGAAAATTTAAACTCAATTACTAGTATTATAAATATTAAAAAAAATAACGATAAGAGTAATATAGAAGAATATAACTATTTTTTCTTGATTTTGATAAAATAGACTAAGTAAAAAAAATTATTATTTTTAATATGTTGAACAAGTAAACGAAAACGGAAGGAACAGTAACTTTTTATGCGACAGTAAAAAAATCCTTGCCACATCCTGCAGGCCTCGAAATAGATTCTTTGTTATCTTAAGCTAATTATATAACTAACCACATTAAAGTTCTGTATCTTACATATGATCTTTGTCGGACCAAATATTATCATTCTGTCCAAATTAACTTTTATGTAATATAATAATCCATCAAATGAACATGTTTTCTAGAGACAATGCCAGCGATTAGAGAGCTTTCTACTTTAAGTACACCTCCTTTGAATTTTTCCTCTCAATGTTTCAATTTTTTGATTCACACCAATTTTGCTTTTTTCCATGAGAAAAACAAGGGAGTAGAAAAATCAAAAGTTATATCAGACACCATTGATCTTTTTCCCTTTTTCCTTGCAACCTTTTTTATATAAATAAAACTCATAAAAGTGAAAGTTACTCTCAAGATTTACAGTGAGAAGGATAAAATTTCTCTATCTTTAATTGGAGATTTCGAATACGTGCCCAGAAAATAAAAAATTCTGATAAAGTGTGTTTTGCCCTTTAATAAAACTTACATTAATTGCGCGAATTTAGAATAGTCGAAGCCCAAACACGTACCGAATCATCTGACAAACCACAAGAAGGAAGAGAATTTGTCTGAAAAGTATAAGTTCATTAAATATTGAAAATCAATCAAAGAAGACTTAATGCATATGCGGCCCTCTAAATTTGCTCTTTTTTTTATTTTGGCACCTCAACTAAGTGTTGTTCCTATTGAACCCTTGAACTTGGCCTCAATTGTGTCTATCAAACACAATCCGACTTACATAATACATATGGTGAGTTTCAATTTTTTTAGCCTTGCGCGTGAATGTCAATCGCATCCTACCTGAAAAATTCAACCAATTAAAACATCCCACTCATTTTAATTATACCTCTGATGTGGAAAATCGCATCTAATGTGTATATCTGAAGCCTAATATAAACTGAGTTTAGTGGTCATGAATGGCTTACCTGATCAATCAGCGGAGTACTAAGCTTTCGTGGAATAATTAGGAACATCTTTACCTATTAAAATTAGATATGCAGGCTAAAATCTGGCATATCTAATTCCTCATATATATGTGCGGTCTTTTGTGTATAATTAAAATGGGTGGGGCGTTTTAATTGGTTGAATTTTCCACGTAGGATGCGATTGACATTCCACGCAAGACTAATAAAATTGAAAATCACCATATATATTATGTAAGTCGGATTATGTTTGATAGATACACTTGAAGCCAAGTTCAAGGGTCCAATAGGAATAACACTTAGTTAAAGTGCCAAAATAGAAAAAAGGGGACAAGTTTAGGGGGGCCCATATGCAATAAGCTATCAAAGAATTTGTAAATTGTAGTCAGATATAACTGTAAGGTCACTTCCCCAAGGCAAATAAAATAGCAAATTTATCGACTTCTCATACATTCAGTAAAAAAAAAAAGGAGAAGAAGAAGAAGAATTGCTAAATAAGTACGAATAATAAATCTCGAACCAGTAGTCCAATAAGTTGTGCTAGAATTTTGAACTTGAACTTATAATGTTCAAATTTTGAATTCGCTTCTACCCGTATAACTACCTATATAACAAACTACACTCGCTCTAAACTATATCAACTTATTTTATCCGAATCTACCTGCAGAAAATAAACCTCAATATCTACATAAAATAATGCATCTAAAGATAGGAAACATGTTAGTATGTAGCTTAATTTCAGACACAAGTTGAGTAGAGAAAGGCAGGGGACATGGAAAAACACTTGCGAGTAATAAAGGCAAAAACATGGCAAAATAAATCAGAGACTAAAAAGGGGAATGGAAAATGATGAATGAGAAATTGAAATGAATGCAAATGAAACTTGAAGAAGAAGAATTGATCTGTTTGAAAAGAGTGTTTGGCTCAATGGCGGACATATATGGGTCCACAAACATCACTAGCTTCGATCCTTCCTTTATAATATAATTTTTTTTATTCAAAATATAATACAAATAACCAATAGATATTTATGTGGGTGTATCCATAAATTATATCATTAAAACAAAATAAAAAAATGTAGAATTAAACAATTTCTAAATAAGAAAATATTATAAGATTCATATTAAATTATGCAAGAGTTTATGTATTAATTTATATTAATAATGCGAAAATTAAACTATTTAAAGACAAATATCTTTTAAAACAAGTAGTTCATGAATCATAATTTTATTATTGTTAATTATTCCATAACAATCTTTGCATTATAATTTACGTATAGTTAATATGTGAACCAAAACCATCATAATTCATAGGAGAAGTTACTTATTGTAATTATTAGTCTTTAAAGGATAAAAACAATAAATTATCGAATTTTCAAGGAGTTGAGGAAATGGTCTTCTTTTTTCTTTTTCTCATTCGGTGTTAACTATTCGTTTTGAAGCACGGCTAATTCAAATTCACATCAAAATTTTCAATTCAAGAGTAAAATGCTCTCTATAAAAAAAACAACCTCAAACTCAAAATCTTTAATTGAGAATGAAGTAATATAAACTTATCATTTCGTCGTTGGTACTAAGGAAATTATATTCATTGCAAGTTTAGTCCCAACATTTGGACAAAAAACGAACGAGAAAGGAGAAAGTTCTTTAAAAGCTATATGGGGGCATGGAAATAACACATTCAAGTACATTATGGCAAAAGCAAATGAGTGAAAAAAATAAAATGAATGCAAATGAAACTTGAAGAGGAAGAATTCATCTACTATACATTTTTTTTTTTTTTTAAATGTGCTTGGCTCAATGGCAAACATATGGGTCCCATGTATAACCATCATTTCCATCACTTTTATATTTTTATTTATAATGGATCTCTCCCAATATATATATCATCACTTCATTCTCATCAATCTATTGAACTTCATTTTTTTCTCATAAAGAAAAAAAAAACTTGAACCCCTTCTCATGGAAACAACACTTGGTTTACTAGGTGGTGATGACACAAGTTCAAGTGTATCAAAAATGGACCATGATTATTCATCTTACACTGATGAAACTGGGCTTGAGTTGGGTTTGGGCCTGGGCCCAAGTCTAACAAAGGCTAAGAAATCATCAAGAACATGGTGTGAGTATGGTAGTATCTTGACTGCTAAAGACTTTCCTAATGGATTTATTACAGGGACAGTTAATAATATGTGTGTTGATTCTAGTACTGAGAATACTGGAAATGCTTCTACAAGTTCCAGGTTAGAATTTATGTATTCTGCTAATACAAGTTATATAGAGTTCTTTGGTAAATTTAGGTGATTATTTTAGGACTTTTTCCTTGAGTTGTGCTTCTGAATTGATTAGTATTTCTCGTCAAAGGTGTAGTGGCATGAATATGATTCCTAAACTCTTAAGAAAGATTTTGGGTTCGAAATTTGGAAATAAAAAAACTTTTGACAGGAATCACTTCCGTTTGATGGCCTTTATGTGGCTAAAATTTGAATTAGTCAGACGAGTGATTTTTGAATATACTATGAGTACATGAAAAGTGATTATGTTCTTTACTTTAATGTTGTTTATCTTATTATTTACTATCTGGCAATGTGATTGAACTCGGAATTTAGAAAAGAAAGATAAATTTTGGCACCTACCAAGAATAGACGAGAGAACTTGTCGCCTTAATTAAAGAAGTCTCTTTTTATTTGCTACAGAAGTATATTTATATATGTCCATCAATTGTAAAATGAAAATCCAAAACTAAAAAAGAAATACCATTGTCTTTTAGAACAAAATAAAATGATTAACTAGTAGATATACACTAGTTACCACCTTATTAACATAATTTATTTTTTGGTTAAATACATTATGAGATGTTTTTCTATGTAAATTAATTCGGTTAAATAGCTTATATAGGTTTATCTTGAACTCTCTTTTCCACTTTTGACATGTTGGGTTAGATTAATCATTGATATAAGTATTTATATTTGCCTTGATGGATAGAGTATAATTGATTCATTTGCATTTTTTCAAGCAGTCAGGTTGTGGGATGGCCACCAATAAGGACTTACAGGATGAATAGTTTTAATCAATCAAAGATTACAAATGCTGATCAAGAAGAAAATGGAGCTAGTGGGAACAAAGAGATGGAGAGTTCAAAGAAGAAAATTAATCATGGAAATACCAAGAATGAGGCAGATTTTGTGAAGGTGAATATGGATGGATTGCCAATTGGAAGAAAAGTTGATTTGGGTTCTCATACTTGCTATGAAACCTTAGGCAAAACCTTGGAGGAGATGTTCTTCAAATCAACCAAAACTACAAATTCTACTAATTGTAAGTTGAGATATCTACCATATATAGTTAATAAATTTGATTGAAGTCTTATGATGTTAGCACTCAAACACTATGTGGTTCGGACTCTTCAAAAATAGTGATGGGTGCATGTTGGATCGATCCTTCAAAAGTAGTGCATATTTGGAAGATGGCAATCGAACCCCTTCGTCGGAAAATTGCACTATATATATACGGTGAATTTTTTATTCATGTACAAATATTATTTTTGCATCCCCTTAACAAATGGAGATTTCGGATCAGTGATGAGGCGCCTGCGATTTTTCGAATCTCGGCAATGACACTTTTTTTTTTCTTCTTGAATAACGTTTTAGCTTAGAGACAATGCAACCTCCTTTGTTGGCAGTAATTTGCCACGAAACATAAATATGTGGAAAATTAGTAAAAATTGAACGAATACATGAGTTTCGAGCCCATAATTTCATAAGTACAGTACATTCAATAGTAAAACTTATAGACTGAACCTACCAAACATAAACTCTGGATCTGACCCTGATTATATTTGGGATTCAAAATGTTTCCAGTGTAAAAACTTGGCTAGATGTAAAAAGGAAGAATTGACTAGTAAGTTGATAGTATATGTTAGTATGATTGTTCTTGTTGGAAATTGTATAATGCTCAATTGCATTTGTCATTTTTTGAAATAGGTGGAGAAAATGAACAAGTAAAAAAGTCATGTAAGCTCTTGGATGGATCATCAGGGTTTGTTCTCACATATGAGGATAAAGATGGAGACTGGATGCTTGTTGGAGACGTTCCATGGGGGTAAGAAATATTTCTCTTAATTTAGTGCTCTATAGTTAAAATCTTGTCATACAAATGAAATTATGCATAATCAATGTATATGGAAATTCGAACTCTTTTGGTGAATCAAATTTGTTATGCAAAACGACAATGCATTATCTTAAAGTAGGTATGTCTCTAGTCTAGATTGACCTTAATTAAATGAAGCTCTATCATTCTACTTTTTAAAAAACCTAAGATGAAACTTCATTTTTCCGCGTTCCGCCTAGCCATTAAAAATGTGGGAAAAAAAGAAAAGAAGAAGAAATAGGACAAAAGATAAACTCTACTTTTGCAATTTCAGTCTCCTTAATCGGTTCTTACATGCCGTGGTGAATCTAGGATATATTGTAAGTGCGTGTTCACCAGAACTCAATAGCTTTCGCGTAACTCTGTATATATATTAACAATCTACTAAATATCTATAAATATTTAACCGGAAGGTCATTTATTATTATATATATACACTCGAGGTCTGTGTAGGAACTCATAAACTTCAAATTTTGTATTGTCTTTGCTTACATTGTTTTTATTGTCTTGTAGGATGTTTCTGAGCACTGTGAAAAGGCTAAGAATCATGAGGACTACTGAGGCCAAAGGACTTGGTATGTAGAACATGGAGACACAAAGAAAATCGATCCAGTTCACTTAGCAAATGAAATGAAACCATAGCTTGGAAAGACCATATCGGAAAACAGTACAAGTAGAGAAAGCAAAGAGTACACATTTAGGGAGTACTTTTTAATAGTTTTGTTTTGCAATCATTTTTTCTATCTAATGTAAGCTCTGTTGAAGTTAGTTCTTAAAACCCCTTATAGTTGATACAAATGTTTGCTCGACCCTTTTGTCTCATAATGTAAATATGGAAATGCATTAAGTAATATATTCCGTTGGTGTAGAAGATCAAGCCGAAAAGATATATAACAAGATTCCATTTTTAATATGGACCTTTTGGCATCGTATAAAGCTTGATAAGACTTAGAAATATCATTCGTGATAACTTCGTCGAATGAGTTACTATACGTACACTCCAAATTAACAAAGCAAAAATTGGGACGACAAATCAACAAATAGATATTTTGAGAATTTAACAACTTTAAAGTATATTTTCAAGATTTCATTGAAGTTTAAACTGCATGATGTTTGTAATATAAAGCTAACCTTCATTAGGAAATAAGTATATTCAGAATATGAAACGTATTAAGTAACTCATACAACATGAAGTGGTCGTGCCGGAGTGGTTATCGGGCATGACTAGAAATCATGTGGGCTTTGCCCGCGCAGGTTCGAATCCTGCCGACCACGTTGGTTTTTTCCACCTTTTTATTTATTTTGCAGCGTGTGAACGAAACATTTTTTTTAGCAAACTGAAAATCCTATGAGAAAAATATTAGGTCATGGTCTAAAATTTTGTAGTTAGTTATTGCAAACGTTAGAAACACAGTTAAATTGTATGTCTTAGCAAACACTAGACATGCATGTCTAGTGTTGTTCGGAAGGATAATTTTCTATGGGTTATATTTGCACAACTTTTAAAAATGATAAAATCTAAACTGAGACCAAAAAACGGACATTTGTCTGTATCAGCCAACTTTTAACACCGTGTTTTAATTTCACAGAATTTAGCACATGGTTTATACTACATCTAAGCATATTAACATAAGTTTTGTGAGCTTTATTTGGGGTTAACAGTTCCCTTAAAAGTTTGGTTAAAAGAGCTTTTTGAACAAGAAAATTAAATGATTATTAGATATTGGATTGTTTTCGGACAAGTAGTTGGTTTTTGCCGAACAATTTAACGTGTTCTTTTCTTGCGTTTCTGTCAAATTACTTTTTGGATTATGTTGAAAAAAGTTCGATTTCAACCAAAATAAAACAAGTTTTGATTTTAAATATATCAATCCACATGCTACCTTATAAGTTTCCTAATTGTGACAATTAGAATCAGGAATTTTATAGTTACGTCTAGACATCTTTTAGCCCCTGCTCTCTATTTGGTCTTATTGCTAGGAAAAAAAAATAAGAGTTAAAAGGGTCAAAAACATACTTTAATTGTATCACTTTTTTTTTAGTTTCCACTATCACCTAGTGAACAATTGATAGTTGAGTTGTGTTTTGTTAATTCTCCCTCCGTTCACTTTCAGTTGTCAACTTTTGAATTTGCACGCCCCCTAAAAATTAATAAATGAAGTGTGTATTTTATTATAATTACCGTATTAATTGCCGTATAGTCTCTTTAGACTCGGAGAATGATTTGGAAATAAATAAGTAATGTTAAGGGTAAAACAAGAAAAAATAATTGTCTTTTCTTGATATGCTAAAGTGGACAAGTAAAAGTGAATTTATTCTTAATATAGTTAACAAGTAAAAATAAACAGAGCGAGTAGTTGATGATAGTTCAGGTAAAAAACTCTCACAACAAAATTAAAAAAAAAAAAAAAAAGTTAAGAGATGTGTTTTTGACCCTTATCCCAAAAAAAAAAAGTCATTTTCTCTAACTAATTAGGAAATAAAAATGTTTAGTGAATTTTCCTAGCAGTTCTAATCATATTAAAACTTCTTTTAAGCGTTCAGTGATTCTTCAACAAGACTGACTTTAGAACAAACCAAATCCAAACACAACTAATTCTAAAACAAAATTTTCCCTTTTGGTGATTGTTAACCTTGTAACAAGTTATCCAATAGAAACAAATTTACAGAAATAAAAGAGTAAACACCATTCCAATTATCAACTTTTGCTTCCCCTCGTAAACTATAAATATACATATAATATGACATCCAATGCATCAGATAACAATAATGTTTCAAGTATAACAAGAATTAGAAAGTTGACACCATCTTGACAGTAAGTTTGTTCAGTGTACTTTCAATCGGGTAAACAATGAATAAACCTTCAGTATCAAGTACTCATCCTTTGTGATAGCTAGCATTTACCATATTCAGAAGGGAAAAAATTGAATATAGAATCATCAAAATTTAGTCTACCTCTTCAATCCTTGTAAATCCATGCACTCCAAATTTGACACCATCTAGCTATACCTCCTCCGTTAACTTGACGAACAACAAAAAAAGCATTTGATCTGGATTACAACAATCTGTGACAGAGGATTGATACAAATTTCTGTACACAATCATATGAAGATCGGTCTTCATATTTACAAGCTAATACATTTTTCCTTTTTTGACAATGTGAGACACAAACAAGAAGTAGCTAATACTACAACACAAAAGTTCTTACTATCGCCAAGAATATTACTCCGAGGTTAGTTTTACTAATGAGATACGTTGGTGAAAGAGTTTCATACTGCAGGATCTTGCTTCACAAAGCTTTCTTCTATCTTCTCAGTTAGTCATTAACCACACCTTGATATCTTCTATCTTCGTTATGTGGACTAGATTCTATCATCAACATTGTGAGTATTATCGAACAAAGGAAACAGGGAAAAGGTTTGGCAACAACCGCCCTCCATCTGCACGAGAAATAATCCAACATCAGGTGAAAGTTAAGCTAAAATTGCTGTTAGTGACCACCACGGGTCGGTAGCTTACTAAATTTCTCCAACATAAAAAAGGTATCAGCATCGAGTACACTGGTATCCAAAACCAGGATATAGAACATGTAAACAGAGGTTAAAAAAATGTTCTAAGAATTTATTGTTTTCTTCGGTCTATCTTCTATGAAGTTCACTTCACTCAAATAAATTATAATTTTCATAGGTCCTCCATCATACATGCAAGTGAATAGATCAGCAAGGAAGAACAGAACTATGTATAAGAAAAGTAGCACCAAACAAGATCCACAATCATCAAGAAAGCATACAGAAGCAAGGTGAGTACATTACTGTTACTTATCAGAAAATGTACTGCCGGAGACGAGTTTCAATCTGTTTAAGGTACTTCAACAGAAACACTCCTAAAATGAGAACATTAATAGTATTCATAGTATGCAAGTACTCCTAAATACATAGCAGATAATGCTATTTGGTACTAAAGCACAAAGAAACTAATGCAATATGGTATAGCCACACTCTTCTTTTGTCCAGTTTGGTGCATGTTAATATTTCAAAAGTTCAATTCTTTTACTGTATATAATTCTTCACGGCTAAATTGGAAGCTTTCTTAGATATAGAAAGCAAAGAGTAAAATGTACTATTAGGAAAAATTAGAGCCAATAGAACTGTAATCTGGTTCTGAATCATTAAAGGAAATCCGATTCAAAATCATTCAGACGGAAGCACAGTCAAATGCCTCCGAAATGCCTTTATTACTAATCTATTGATGCAGACTCAATAGCTTGCATGGATTCTACAATTGTAAAGCAAGGACTCTAATATGCCCAAGAGGTAGTCAAAGTGCAAAGGACTTCAATCAGCATATGAAGAGGGATGCAAAGAACAAAGACCACATGCAGCTACAGTAAGAATTTACAGAATCTAATTGCAAAAAGAGCAATTCGAGAAAACATTATGATGACTCTGATAATTTACAGGATTTACTAACTATTAATGGTTGCTTACCTGATGTGGCAAAAATGGCTATGCTGCGTATGACATTCAAAACTATATGAATTCCTATGAGGTAGTCAATTGCAGATGGCAAGCTTCGCTGTTGAATCATCAGGCATTCCATAATCAATGCTGAGCTCCCTTAGGGGAGGGATATTCTCCATTGCAAAGAGCATGAGGTGAGGGAAAGATACATTATTATGATCATACAGCACAGGTTGAACTAGAACATTGGGGCTTGAACTGTGACTCATGTAACAGGCTAAATTCCTCATTCTAGATACATCCATCGCAAAATCCAAAGGAGGAATGGAAGGGTACGCCGGTCGGACGTAATTAGAATCTATTTGAGACAAATCTCCCCATTCCGCCCATCTCTCAGCAAAATTACTTGGATAGATTAAACTATCACCATTCATTGTAAATATTTGAGCTTGCTCTTGTGTGAGCACAACACCAGTATATTCACAAATAAAAGACCCTGCTACTATGAGGTCCAACGACCTAACCCCCCAACCAGTCTCCCTAGACCGAAACACTTCAAACCTGTTCCTCACCCCTTTCTGGCTAACTCGATTCCGACAAGTTGACGGACATGAACAATGGGGTCCACATTCAAATATAACTGGCTTTCCTCTCAACAAGATCCCATTCATATCATATGCTAAGTGTCCACCATTTTTCATTGCGCAAAAGCAATTATTCCCACACCCATCAGTGCACTCACAACCTGAACCATTCGCATGCTGATAGACGTGTGGAGGAAATACAGTCTTCAACAGATAGTCAAAACAAGCAGGATCACGATCATTATCAATATCATTGAACAAAAATACAGGCAAATTTTCCTTTCTCCTTGATATATCAAGACTAATATATCCCAGAGGCCTTACCTCTAGCGGTCTGGTCCTGAGAGACTCTGCAAATCTAAGAACAGCACTTCCCATATCTGGCTGATTCTCAATCCTAACAAGCTTAAACTTGTACACTCCAAACCCAGACTTACCCACATCAAACCAAGATTCGGTAATTCTATAGAGTCCGTCATACACATACACTTTACCACTAGAACTACCTGCATATTTAAAGCCACGGATTACCCTCACCTCAATTCCATAGTGCATGCTCCTCTCTAATGCCAAATTCCCACCTTCCAATTTTTGATGCATGACTTGCCGTGAGTTCTTATCCTGTCCACCTTGCCCTGTATATATAATCACATCCCCTGCATCTTCATCATCCTCATAACCTCCCGAAGCAATTACACTTGTGGCAATTGGCTCCCCGTTTGAGCTCTGATTAGCAGGAAGATAATCAATCCCAGCTTGAGGGGTCCCATGTAATCCTACCACACAAAGCTCCATTCGATATATGAACAAGTCACCGACAATCACTCCGGGGATTGCACCAACAGTGCGCTTATCACGATGCAGCCATAGTCCATGTTCCCTCATCATTTGTGCTGCCTTTAAGTCCCCTCTTGCTCTCGTCTGTCTGCTAGGACCACCCAAATGTTGTTGGTTGTTTTCGTC
This sequence comes from Lycium ferocissimum, assembly GCF_029784015.1. Classification (NCBI taxonomy): domain Eukaryota; kingdom Viridiplantae; phylum Streptophyta; class Magnoliopsida; order Solanales; family Solanaceae; genus Lycium; species Lycium ferocissimum. The sequence goes on along the minus strand of NC_081353.1, from coordinate 37,848,363 downwards.
TTCTAAAAATGCAAGAATTCGTAGAGAATCATAAAGCATCCGTGTTTTTCGAAACTGGTCCCGATAAAATTGATCATCCTCCGGTTTAAGATCTGTCACTCTGACCAACTCCGATGACCGCTTCTCATACTTCCTTCTTGCAGCGACGATATCAGAAACCTGAGAATAAGCATGTCAACTGCAGAATCCAAAGTTAAAACTTACGGGTTCACAGCAACCAGTAACTTTTGCGCAAAACTTTGAATGTATGAAAAATTTCACTAAGAATAAGCATGTCAAATGGGCGGTGGGTCGAATCGAAGTTGACAACTTAAAACAGGTCGACCCGAACACCCACCCAAAACATTGCTATATGAGTTAATTTAAATTGACCCGAACTTATCAATGAATTAATCAAGAATGTGCCCTAATTAATTACACTTGTATGGGCTAAATTGAACAAACCTACCTGATAATAAACATGTCAAATGGGCGGTGGGTCGAATCAAAGTTGACAAATTAAACGGGTCGATCCGACCCGACCGACCCAAAAAATTTATTCAGGCAATGTATACATTAGATTAATCTTAACTAAACAATTATCATAACCCCAAATCAACACAAATCAAATTAACAAAAAATTTCTTTAACAACATGACCCAAACTCAAAATGTTCCCTAATTGATTACACATATAATGGGCTAAATTTGAAAACCCTACCTGTGAATCATTGCTAACAGGTACAATTGCTCGACAATTCGGGTCATCAAAAGCCAAACGGGTCGACCCGACCCGACCCAAAACATTGATACGGGCAATAAACCCATTAGACTAATTTTAACTTAACAATTACTATCATAACCCCAAATCAACACAAACCAAACTAACAAAGAAATTCCCTTCTATTTCTTTCACAAAATGACCCAAACTTAGAATGTGCCCTAATTGATTACACATATAATGGGCTAAATTTGAAAGCTCAAATGGGTCGACCCGGCCCGCCCAACCCAAAACATTGATATGGGCAATAAACCCATTAGACCAATTTTAACTTAACAATTACTATCCTATTCCCAAATCAATACAAACGAAAATAACAAAGAAATTCCCTTCTATCTCTTTAACAAAATGACCCAAATGTGCCCTAATTAAATTACACTTATAATGGGCTAAATTTGAAAATCCTACCTGGGTATCATTGCTAACGGGTACAATTGCACGACAATCCGGTTCATCAAAAGCTTCAACAACATCTACATTTCTTTGAGCAAAAGCAGCTCAAACGGGTCGACCCGGCCCGACCCAAAACATTGCTTAGGGCAATAAACGCATTAGATCAATTTCAACTAAAAACACAAACCAAATTTCTATTTCTTTAACAAAATGACCCAATTTAAAATGTGGCCTAATTGATAACACACAATTATAACGGGCTAAAATTTGAAAACCTTACCTGAGAATCATCACTAACGGGTACAATTGCACGACAATCCGGGTCATGAAAAGGTTGAACAACATTTCCATTTGATTGAGCAAAAGCAGTTGTAAATAACTTAGATATTCTATTATATTCCGAATGTACACCACCATTTTCCAACATATTTGTACTTAGTAAAGCTTGAGAACTAGTAGCATTCGCATTACTGAAATTGAAATTCGAATTAGGGTTTGTAAATTCATCAACCGGTTCGGGTTTCGGTTCAATTTTAGGGTAAATAATCTTTGTCGGTGTAGGTAAATTTAGGTCTTCAAATGGAATAACTGAACCCATTTCCATAGAAGAAGAAAAACAAAGAAAACTGGATTTTTTTTAATTTTTTTTTTTTTTTTTTTTGTTAGCTCATGTGAAGAAGAAAGGTTGGGGAAAATTTAGTGTGGTTTTAGGGTTTTGGAGAGTAGTGTTGAGATTTCATTTCTCCATGGAAATGAGAACAAAGGATTTTGTCTGAAAGACAGAAAATATTTGCTCAAATAGAAAGTGAAGGAGTATCTTTACCTTTATTGTGTTACGTAATATCCAATCTGTTTTCAAAAATGTCCTTTTTTTCAAATTTAAGGGTGGATTTAGGAAACTTTAGAAAGTATTACGGTAATTCATTAGTACTTTATCCGGTTCAATTTATGTGATATAATTTGATTAGGCATAAAGTTTAAAAAAGAAATTAATCTTTTAAAATTTTGTATGGCAGTAGATCATTTCATAAAGGGTAAAAGAGAGTTTTAAATTAGATTATTTCTAACTATAGAAATGTATCATTATTTGTTAGACAGACTAAAAAGGAAAGTGTATCATATAAATTGATACAAAAAAAGTAGTATTTTTCTCATATTCTTTATTGTTGATGTAAATAAACAAATTTTAGTTGTCATTAAGAGTAAAATAAACACATTTAGAAAAGTCAATTAGGAAAAAAGAGGAAGAATGTACTATATTGTTTAAAGTGAACTGTTTAAAGTGAAGCGGTAAGTTGATTTTTAGGGAAACTCTTGGTGGTGTAGAATTGAGGTCCTTTTTTTTTTTTTTCCCGTACGGTGTTCGATATCCGTATTGGAGCCCGATTATATCTAGATTCTTATGGGGTAGGGCCCATTTCTAAAAAACGCTTCCTACCAAGAATTTTTTTCGTATCTAGCGCTCGAACTCGAGACCTCCAACGGATCTCATTTCGATGGAAAACAAACAAAACTGGTGAATTTCATTTGCCATGTAAATGAGAAAAGGACAGATGATTTTGGAATGACTCAAGTTTTAAGATCTTAGCTAAGAGATATTTTCTGGCAATCTCAAGCTTTTTTTGCTTATATTTTCGCACTTACATAAAAAATTTAAAACTTTATCCTAAAAAGAAAAAACTCACCCTCCAATGTCCATTTTCTTCCATTGTTGAGTTCAGAAGTTCTTGGTTCCAAATTTGTGAATGCAACCAAAGTTTAATTTGTTGGTGATTTTTTGTAAAATTGAGTAAGTGTTACTCATTAGTATTTAATCAGTTGCTAAATGCTAGTATTTGAAATGAGATTGATGGAAGATATTTGAAACGTCATTGTTAGTTGTGTTAGAGTTGATAATTTGTAATATAAAAACTTACTTCTTGTTATTAAGCGGACATTGTTCAAAATCATTAGAAACATATTAGGAAAGCTAAATACCAAATTCTGAAATTATTGAAGGTGATTTTGGGAGATTTTAGATCACCCATAACTGTTCCCTCCGAAACATTCGATAAAATTGGAACGACACATAGAAAATTAGCATACCCCTGTGCAATGATGACACGCTCAAATTGAGAAATGATTCAAATTGAAGAAGAAGGAAAGAAAGATCGCACTATAACCTTCCACAAGAAGAAAAATGTGGTCTTGCAGACTGTTAGAGTTGTAAAGCTACAGAGTTGTTCGAACAACTAGTAAAGTTATTCTAACAATTATTGAAATTGTACAATAACTAAGCAAGATTTAAAGTTGTCGGAACACCTACTAAATTGATCCCAACAACTTTAGTAGTTGTTTAGATTATTCCATCTATTAAAACTATTAAAAATGTTTTAATAACTACTGAAATTGTTAGACTAACGTTAGTCTATTATTCCAACAATAACTAAGCATGTATGTCTAGCTTTGCTCCATTATTTTTGCATGTTCCCTATGATGACCTACTATTATGGAAGTAGCTATCCATGTTGATCCTTGTCTAGTAATTTATAGAGCTGGTTGTTTATTGCATGATTCTATTAATTGTAGTTGTAACAATCTTATTTAGCTAATTCAAAGGTTGTGTTTGATAGGTTGATTTTAATGTTAACAAATTAATATAGTCGACCTTTACTTAGTTACTTAATTTTTATTTTATTTTTTTGTTTTGTTGACAACATAGAACAACTAGTAATTACTTTACTACTATATAGAAGCACCACTTTGGTGCAACACCTACATATTATTAAACACAAATCAACTAATATTTGATCCAACCAATATTAAAAAAATAAACAATGTTACGAGATTTTTAGTAGCAAACACTAATATAATAAAGTTTTAGATACGGAACATTACAATTTAGTTGTGGGCCCACATATTAAACACAAACCAACCAATATTAAAAAAAAAAAAAAAAAAGGTAAAAAAAGTGCAACCCACCGTCTCCAAACTCACGGGTAAAAAAAAAGTGGACCCCATATTAACAAAATCAAGCAACATAAAAAAAAAGTGAATCCTATTAAAAAACAAACAAAAAAAAAAGGTGCAAATTTTGTATTCGTAACAAACACTAATATAATAAAGTTTTATATACGGATCACAAACTACAATGTTATATTAATCGTGTTTTGAACATTAAAAAAAATAAAGTAAAAAAGTCTATTATTCCAGACAATTAATAAAAACAATATAAAAAAAAAATAAGTGAATCCCATATTAAAAAACAAACAATGTCAAAAAAAACGTACGGACTTTGTATTCGTAGCAAACACTAATATAATAAAGTTTTAGCTCCAAATTATTTATATTAATCGTGTTTTGAACATAGTGTGTGTATATATATATATATATATATATATTATCCATGTGCAAACTAATAATGTCCAAAACCTACTAGCAATATAAAAAATGGGCCCATATTAATCAAAATACAATAAAAAAAAAAAAAAAAAAAAAGTGAACCCCATATTAAAAAAAAAAAATAATGTCCAAAAAAAAAGGACTAGCCATATTGATCCTTGTCTCAAAAGTAACCATACGAGCTTTTTTTTTTTTATATTATAGATCTAATCTAAATATTGGTTGTTCCCGCCATGTCATTTATTTGTTATGTTCACTAAAATAAATATACTTAAAATATTTATATTTTAAAATAAGATATAATAATGTGAAAAGAGATTAATGTCGTAAAAAAAAATCAAATAGACATCAAATAATGAATAAAGTAAATTAGTCAAATTATAATTTAATCGACGTTTTCTTAAAAAACCATGCAAAAGACAATGACAAGGTTGTATTTATCAAAAATTAAAAAATAGTATTTCATCATTTAAATAGAAAATCAATTTCTATTTTGTTTCGTTTTAACATATAAAATTAATTTAATAATTTATTAGAATTATCCAAATCAAAATTTGATAAAAAATAATAAGTATTTTACACCTTTAAATTAATCGAATTAAAATTGAAAATATAGCTTAAATATTGCTATTGTTTTATTTGAAAATAGTTTTTTAAACAAGTCTTCTCTTTTAAAAATATTAATAAATTTGCCGATTTTGTATTTAGCAAACATTAATATAATTTTTAGATACAACATGTTATGAACGTGTTTTGAACATAATATATAGTCTATATATATATATTTTAAAAGTAATAATTTAAACCCGTGCCGTCTAGTATATTTTAAAAGACCAACTATATTAAAATCCAAGACCTATATGGAAAGAATGAAATTATATGTCAAAATTTGATACACTCTTTCTTTTTTCTTGAAAAATTGAGGGAGGGGTCTTGGGGAAGGGGATATGGGCAGGGTTGACTCAAGGGAGAAGCTAGTAAATTTTTTGCTTTAGGCCCCCAAATTTTTTAGGCCTCACAATTTTTAAGGATGAATTTTATGATTTCGTTTTCTCTTAGACAATATTGAAGAGGGTAAAAAAAGTCCAAAATTTATATAATAAAAGATAGAAAAGAAACCTATCTACTTTTTAAAGGAAATATTTTAGAAATTTTGAACTAAACTATTCAAATCTTCATATTATAAAATAAAACTTTTACACCAACATCCAATGTAATATATTTAAACACATGGTTAACATCTTATTAACTTGAATTAATCCTCACTATTATAAATATTAATGTTTCTATGTGAAGTAAAAGGCAACAATTATAAAAAATAAAAAGTCAATACTTTTTATTAATGTGTGTTTATATACTTAAGCCCATAGATTAAATTTAGTATTAGACAACTAATTTTATTGAGACGTCCTTGGATATGGGGAGGGATTAAAATGTGAAGAATCGAATACTCACGAAGAAGGTGAAAAATGATATACTTATTTATGAGAGAAATTATGAAATCAAGCAAAATATGAAGATATGGTTTGAATTTTTAAGAAATAAATCTATCCGAAATAAAGTATTTATACCAAATCAATAGATCTGGTAAATGTCCCGTGCATGTAGACACTTGCCCAATTTAAAACATTATGAAAGGGAATTAAAAAGATTTTGAGCATTAATATGAAAGGTATCAGACCAGACGCCGTCCAATGGAAGTCCCTTAATTATAGTAAGGTTTACAAAGTCTGGTTGAGATTTTCTTTTTCTCCATGGAAATGAGAAAATGACAGAGGATTTTGTCTAAAAGAAAGAGAGAAAATGTTACTCAAATAGAAAAATAAAGGAATCTTTTATTATCTTTATAGGGTTATGTAAATACTGTACTTACTATATCCAATCTAATTTAAAAGTTGTCCTTTTTTCAAATTTAAGGATGGACTTAGGAAATTAGGACAAATGTTAATGCAATTCATTATTTTTTCATATGTACTCTTGCTCTAATAATAAATGATATAAAACTTATTTTAAAGAGATATAAAAGGGGTAATATTATTAAATAATTTTCTTAAATTAATACTATTGAATAAATTTTTAATAGGTATGTCTAAACATTAAACAATAGTTAAAATGGAGTGAAAATATTAACAGGTCCTCTAATTAAAAGTGATATTTGAGTCCATTTGTTTAAGAAAAAAGCAACTCGAGTTTTATGGGAACTTTACACTGTATGTCAATTATGGAAAAATATTTATCCGATTTAGCCCCTTTTTTTTAATTACCTGCCATAGCCATTTTTTTTCCTCTTCATTTTTTTCCTTCCTCCCACTACACTTTTATATGTGATTTTTTTTCTTTCCATTTTACAACTACAGCTATGTTCTTGTTTTTCCATTTACTTTGTTCTTGCTAGATGTAGTCCATTTTCTGGTGCGGTGTTTGCATATGAGGCTAGATGCATGCACCATCTTTTCATCTTCTGAAAGTCTCACATGCATTCTTGATTATGGAAAAAAAAAATCACATATACACGTTTCTCCGTGTATATGTTAAACTTCCCCAGGTGGTTCAGGTTCTATCCTTTGCGTTAGAAGTGAGTGGCGCCGATTCCCCAAAGCTTATACATTATTATACACTTTTATACTAGTCTTATACATTATTATACACTTTTATACAAGCTTTATACATTGTCTACAGTAGATGTATAAAGTTGTATATTGTTGTATAATATTGTATACTAGTCTTATACATTATTATACGCTTTTATACAAGCTTTATACATTGTCTAAAGTAGATGTATAAAGTTGTATATTGTTGTATAAAGGTGAATGTTCAAGTTAGGCCATGAAATGTTGGGCTGTAGGTTTGTAATTTAAAATATGGGCTATGAATATGGAATTTTAACCCATAAATTGTTTATAAGTGAAATTTTCCCAAGTTTTAATTCTTAGCTAAGAAATATTTTTTGGCAATCACAAACTTTTCTTATTTATATTTTCGTACTGATGTATAAAACTAAAGATTTGTCCAATAAAATAAAAACACCCATCCAACATCCTTGTTCTTCTATTGTGGAGTTGTAAGTTCTGGGTTCTAAATTTGTGAATGAAATCAAAGATTGTTGGTGATTTGTTGTACAATTAAGTGAATGTTATTCATTTGTGCTTAATCAATTTTTAAATACTGTTTGGAATAAAATTGATGGAAGAAATTTGAAACGTGATTGTTAGTTATGTTGGAGTAGAAAATTGAATAAAAAAAATTAATTATTATATTTGAGCAGTGTTTTAAAAGGTGTTTTTTGGGCGAGCCTCGAGGGGGGAGGTTGTAGTAAAATTGCACCTAGGCGATCTGGGGATGCAAACGTAAGCCCCATCATTCTAGGCAAACACTTAGGCGTGAGCGAGTTTTTGCTTTGGGGCGTAAGCCCAGAAAATCTCTCCAAATTAGAGTTCAAATTGGTAAATAAATATGTAATTTAATGCCACAAACTATAAAATTTAGCTTTTAAAACTTAATTGCCAAAAAAAAAAATTACACTTAGCCCTAATTTGTGTTCCTTTTCTTTGTCTTCTAGAGGGTAACTGGGAAAATGATCAATTTGTAAATTATAATAAAAAAGGCTTCATCGATCATCAATTGTTTTGATTCGACACACTTTAATTTTAGATCCTTCTTCATCTTTTTTCTCTTTCAAGTTAGTTTATAAGTTTCTACTCAAATGTTTGTCAAAGTCTCATTAGTTTCTTTTAGCTGAAAAAGTTCTGGTTAGTTTTTGGTCAATTGTTGATTCTCATTAGCATTTTAAGATGAAATTGTTCCATATATATTTACTTATTTTATATTTTCTTGAAATTTTTATAATTTTTTTATGTAATTTTGATCTTCTTTTTATGTTTATTGATATTAATTTATAAAGTATTAAAAATTAAAGATTCATAGGGCCTACGTCCAGTGACTCAAAGGCTTAATTACGTCTCTCCCGTATAAGGAATAATGCCTAGCCTCGCGCCAACGCCTTTTAAAACACTGCTTCTAAGCTTGTGTTGTTCAAGATCATTAGAAATGTCTTAGGGAAGCTAGATATACCAAATTTTGAGATCATTTAAAGGTGATTTTAGATCACCCCAACCATCCACAAGAAGAACAATGTGTTCTTCCGGACCATTAGAGTTGTGAAATTGTTTCTCCAACTATTAAAGTTATTATAATAACTACTGAAATTGGACAGTAGCTTTTAAGCAAGATTTAAAGTTGCTGGAACACATATTAAATTTATCCCAACAACTCTAGTAGTAGTTGTTTAAATTGTTCCTAACTATTAAAATTGTTTTAACAACTACTGAAATTTTAGTAGTAGTAGTTTAAATTGTTCCTAGCTATTAAAATTGTTTTAACAACTGCTGAAATTGTTCAACAATTTTAGTCTATTATTCCAATAATAACTAAGCATGTATTTCTAGCTTCGCTCCATTATTTTTGCATGTTCCCTATCATGACCTACTATTATGGAAGTAGCTAGCCAACTCGATCCTTAATTGTAATTGTAACAATTTTATTTCTGCTAATCCAAAGGTTGTATTTGATAAGTTGATTTTAATATTAACAAATTACATAGTCAACATTCACTTAGTTACATGATTCTTTTTTGTTTTGTTGATAAAATAGAACAAATTGAAATATATTTTAAAAGGTCGATTATATTAAAATCCAAGACCTATATGGAAAGAACGGAATTATATGTTAAAATTTGATATACTCTTTCTTTTTTTTGTGAAAAATTGTGAGAGGGGGATTGGGGAAGGTGATATGAGGAGGGTATTACAATGTGGGAATCGAACCCTCACCAAGAAGGTGAAATTTGATATACTTATTTAAGGGTTAAATGATGAAATCAAGCAAAATATGAAAGACATGGTTTAAACACAGAAATAATAAATCTACTTGAAATAGAGTATTTACATCAAATCAATAGATGCATGACAAATGTCTGTATATTCGCAGTAATCACTTAATCGTGACTAATTAATGTATATCATTATTTTATTAAATCACTTAATTATGGTACGTTAAATTGATATGGTAAACGTCCTATACATGTAGACACTTACCCAATTTAAAAACATTATGAAAGGAAATAAAGAAAAAATTAGAGTATTAAATATGAAAGGTATTAGACCAGACACGGTGCAATGGAAGTTGCTTAATTTTTTGGAACTTTGAATTTGGTGCAAAATAAATCTCCAAATTTAAATGGAAATATTCTCGAAACAGTTCATAATCACTAAAAAAAAGTTGTTTTGATTCAGCCATTGCATTCTTTGGAAAAAATGAGATGAAAGAAGTTTGAAAGACATTTTAGCAAATGAAATGATGAAATCTTTAAACATAAGTAAAAGATATTATAGCTAGATCTCCTAAAATTGAAATAATATATACGGACCTTCATTAATTGTCATATTCTTTCAATTACTCTCCCTTCTTATATGGCCACATTACTAAAAATATATATCTCAAATTATTTGTTCATTTACAAAATTAAGATAAAATTAATTAAATTTTTTCCATCTTACCCTTAGTATTAAAAATTCTTGAAAATAGTCAATATTTATCATAATGTATTTATTGGAGAGATATAGCGGTAAGATAGTTAAATACATATTTTATTTATGGAGCGTGCAAAAGGAAAAGTGGCCAAGTAATAGAGACGGAGGGAGTACATATTTTAAGTTTGTAAAAATTCTATGACACCATCTAATTTGTTCAAATTTAAATTGGGTAGGGTATCCTATACACAGCGCATATTTTTTCATGTCATTTCTTTTAAATCGTGTTTTTATTTTTATTTTTTTATTTCTTTATCTCTACCATTGAGAGTGTTAAAAATGATAAGAAGATATCAAAGGATTTAATACATCATTAATGACAAATAATATTATATGAAAATATATTCCCATTATTAAAAGATTTTTTTTACATATACAAAGTGCGATGAATCTAACATTTGGTATTAAAATTTTCTAAGCACGTACAAAAATTTTCATTTTATATAAAGAATACATGTTAAAGTTAAGTTTTCCATTGAAAATATTTTTATCACATTAAGCATTTAAAAAATTATTTTTTGAATAATTTTTTCCTATATAGACAAATTATATTTAAACGTTAAATGTTGCGACAATGGGTAAAAGTCAATCACTATAAAATTAAAATAAATATGAAACAAGTCAAATTATTATAAAGAGATCTGACTATATTACATTATCTTTTAGGTAAAAGTATTTATACCTTAGGATCCACGCTCAAAGTATTGTGTCACGAACTATACACATGTCACAAGCAAGAGCATCCACAAAACAAGAATTGATTCTAGTTAGGTGAGGTTGCTCTCCTTGTTACATGTGCACAGTGGGTGACACATGTGTGGGGGTACTTTTTGCCTAAAGGATAACTATTAAATTAATTTTAAACATACATATTGTGTTTGAGAAAATAAACAAAAACAAAAAAGACTAACAAAAACAAAGGAAGAAAACAAAGTTGTTTTGCATAAAAAAAATCCGTCTCAATTTATGTGATATAATTTGATTAAGCACGAAATTTAGAAAAGAGAGGAAGACTTTTAAAATGTATGATTTAAAATAATCCATAGATATTTGTGTGGCTGTAAATCATTAGTGAAGTTTTAAGTTAAAATTATTTCTAAATATAGAAATGTATCGTTTTTTTTCAGGACGGTCTAACGAAAAAAGTGTATCACATAAATTGAGACATAGGAAATACCTTGATATGATCTATATTTTTTAATTAAGAGCCTTCTTTTGTCCCTTTTGGGGACATTCAATAAAATAGAACAATCTCCTGTTTGTAAGGAAAAACCAAAAAATTAATATTTCTATAAGAAAAGAATTTTGGAAAGTAAAGAATAACACAAGTGACGTGTCTAGGGCCACCTGCCACAAAACCCGGGAAATTTTAGTTGTCATCCAGTTGTATTTGAATTTCAGATTTTTGGCTCCAAATTTTGAATAAAGTGAAATTTTTGTATCTGTTTTGAACTTTTCTTTGCGAAAATTTTGTAACATTAACAATCGTAATCTATTTTTTGGACCATAATTTATTTCTTTTACTTTTCTTGTGTTTTGTGTTTTATCCAACTTGATTTCTTTGAAAGAGTTCATGTCAAATACTTTTTGCCCTTAAAATTCACTTTTAAACACACATATTGTGCTCACAAAAAAGACTAACAAAAACAAAGGAAGAAAACAGTTGTTTTTAAAAAATAATAAATGAAGTACATAATTTACCAATATGCTCATATTAATTAGTGCATATTTTTATTGGATTTGAAAAATGATTTGAAGTGAGTAATTAATATTATGGGTAAAACAGGAAAAATAAAATTATCTTCTCTTGATATCTTTAAAAAGTGACAAGTAAAAATGAAAATTTATTTTTTGAAACATTTGAAGATAAAAGTGATTTGGAGTATTCATTTTCCCTCTTAATTTATGGATATTTTTTGATTTTTTTCGATTTCTTGGAAAAAATGATCGTTTTTATTACTCTCTCTGTTCATATTTATTTGTCCAGTTTAGAAAATCAAGACTCTTAGTTTTTAATTTACCTTATTATTTACTATAATTACTTTTCAATGCATTTTCCAAAACGTTTCATTTATTATATTCAAAGATTAATATAGTAAAATTGTCATTTTATTTTTAATTTCTTAATAAGCGTGTCAAATCAATATATGACAAATAAAAATGGACTGTCGGAATATCATTACTTAGTAGGCGTTTGGCCATAGAAACCAAAAACAATTTCATTTTTTTTTGGAATTTTTGAAGTTGGAGTTATGTTTGGCCATAGTTTTTGGAAATAATATTTGGTCCTTGAAATGTACTTTTTCTCAAAAACATGAAGTGAAAGACGTGAAAAATAAAGTTTTGGTTATTTTTTAAATTCCAAATAAAATTTCAAATTGTATTTGAAATTTTAATGGCCAAACACCATCAAGTGAAAAAAGTAAAAAAAAATTCCGAAAAAAAGCAGAATAATACTAATGGCCAAACGGATCCTTTGTATTTGCACATGATCAAGGGCTTGCCTAGAAACGGGTTTCAACTTCTGGCTAAGACGTCACTTTTAACATTCTTTGCCTTTTTAAATGCCAAGTGAAGACGTACATTATGGCCAAGTAAAGACATACATTTCAAACTAATCGCTCTTGCACTCTAAGCAGTGGCAGATTTACAATTTTTGCTGAGAGGATTTGAAAAATAAAATGTAATTATTGGGAAAATTTGAAAATTCAAGGTGAATTTTAAACACTCTAAATCACTGAACCAACCTCTTCTCTTGTATTCAGAGTATTCAAAATTTATATATGTACATAAAAGATAAAAAAAAATACCTTATATATATGGTGTAATTTTTTGCTAAGGGTGCGGGTGAACACCCTCGGTGGGCCCTAGATCCGCCCCGGACTCTAGGTAGTTTAATCTCAAAAGCTTATGGTTTTTTAGGGTCATGTGAAGACGTACATTTCGAACAAATTCGTCCTTATGCTCCTAGTAATTTGATCTCAATAAACATTTGGCTTTTGAGTTATCATTTTAACCCGTTTAGTCCGAAGCAGAGATGGTCTTATAAATATGTTGGTTTATGTGAAGGTAGTAGATTGTAATAACTTTGGTTTTACATACATGGAAGTATTAGATTACAGTAATATATGATTACAGTAATATATATTGAAGACTTGGACCCGCTTGGCCATGAATTTTTTTTGCCCTTTTCCGGAAAATTATTTGACTTTATTTGAAAATCAACGTTTGGCCGTGAAAATTCTAAAAACCTTGTTTTTACTTTTTTTACTTCCAGTACACTCAACCAATCAACTATTCTTTGCAAAAACTATAATCAAACACAACTTCATCTTCAACTCCAACTTCAAAATTCCAAATAAAGTGAAAAATATTTGGTTTCCATGACCAACGCCTACTTTGATTATAGTAATCTTTAGTTACACAAGAAGTATGCACTTGGACAAAATCCTAACTAATGGTTCCTATTGTCTAGTGCTTACAAAATGATTATTTATGCCTAGGGAGATCAATTTTAGTAATTCGCTATTAAGTTGAAGTGTCAAAATTCTTATTTCCATTTAGCAATTTAATTATTGTGATCAGATAAAATTATAAATCCGTAATATTACTTTCTTGCGTAGTCCCAGAAAAAAAAAATCATGAGGATTTGTCCTGATTCCTTGTCACAACAATGGAACAAATTATTACAACGTCCAAAAGAATTACTACTTATCTCTATTACTTTCACTTTCATTTGAACGAAAACGAGAAAAGAAGATAAACATTGTGTATCCAATTTCAGAATCATGACATCTATGCCCCCCCCCCCCCCCCACAAAAAAAAAATCGATGAGAATTAATAATAATAATAAAAAACTTGATCTAAGATTTTGTAAAAAATTTATGAAAAGTAGTCAAAGACTTCTTAAACTAATCATTTATGTTCAAGTTTCTGTAGAGGTTTAAAATGTAAGCTTTTCACAGAGGGAGTTCAGTGAATTAAAAAAATAGTCAAAGGTTAAACAATACTCATACCATATATTTGAATCAAGTAACCTAATCAATAAGCAACAGTTAAATAAAATTAATCAACAATTATTTTATTTCTGTCTGGATGTTCTAATTTATTGTAAATATATATATTGAATGGACAAGTCCAACCATAGCTTATTCAACATAGCATAAAGTTATAACCCTCCCCAATCCCAAACCCAACCCACAAAAAAAAAAAAAAAAAAAAAAAAAGACACAAACAAACAAAGAAAAGGCAAGATGATCACAATAGTAAGTACATTAAATGGGCTTACTATGGAGGACTACTGTCTCAATAGTAAGCCCAGGCCCAAATGATAAAAGGACACCCAAGTCCAGCCCTTCACCAGTAGTTTTCAGCCCATCTCTAGTGGACTTCTTTCTAATCTCATCCAATATGAATAGAACACATGCACTCGACATATTCCCGAAGTCACGAAGGATATTCCTCGTGGCCCGTAACTTTTCGGGCTCAAGGCCCAATTTGTTTTCGACCTGATCCACAATTGCATTCCCTCCTGGGTGAAGAATCCAAAAAAGTGAGTTCCAATCTGATATTCCCAAAGGCTCCAATGCCTTAGTTAAGCAACTCTCAACATTTTTAGCAATGGTTGGAGGTACACCTTTTGTACAATGAAATGTAAGGCCCATTTCGCGAAGGTGTAACGCGAGGTGACAATCCCCGTTGGGGACGAAAGTTTGGGCCGCCGACACAATCTCAAAAACGGGCTTCTCCAAATCAGGCTTTGGGTCCGATCCAACTATTATAGCGGCCGCCCCATCTCCAAACAATGCTTGGGCCACAAGATTATCAACATGAGATTCACTAGGCCCACGAAACCCTATCGCGGAGCTCTCAGCACACACGACTAGGATCCGGGCCCCCTTGTTATTCTCCGCCAGGTCCTTGGCTAATCGGAGCATGGTGCCACCAGCAAAACAACCTTGTTGGTACATCATCAGGCGTTGAACGGATGGGCCTAGGCCCAATAGCTTAATGAGCTGGTAATCGGCCCCGGGCATGTCCACACCACTTCTAGTGCAAAAGACTAAATGGGTTATTGTGGACTTGGGTTGGGCCCATTCTTCTATGGCCTTGAGTGCAGCCTCTTTACCAAGCTTGGGAATTTCGGACACCAATATATCTTGCCTAATATCTAAGGATGGTTCACTATAAGAGCACAAATTAGGATTTTTCTTCAATATTTCCTCTGTCAAAAGCATGTGCCTTTTCTTTATCATTGTTCTGCTGCCTGTATATCACATGGAGTATAAAGATATTTATTCATATGTGCTCTTGACAGGGGGAAATTATCATTTTTTTGGGTGCAAAGATTAAAGAAAAAAGGAAAAAGAAAGACGCAACAATTTTTCTTTTAAGAAAACTAGCACGTTAGAAAATTATCAGCCAACATGAAGAGAGTTTATTAGAGTAATAAAATCTTTCAGCGTTGCGCTAATTCAGATTAGTTAGCCAAACAGGTACCGAACACCCGATGCAAAACCAAAAAACACAAAGTCTCGAATCAAATTAAAGGGATAACACATTATTATTAATTAGAGTTTGATCTGTTACTCGGGAGGCTGAGTCAGAGCAAATATTCACGGCTATTTGACACCTTAGGTGACGTATATATGAGTCGGCCATGCATATCATATATAGACAAACATGTTATGTTATGTACATCGATAGTATAAACAACAATGTATTCCGTCGTTGTGTTTAACTACTTGTAACATGCTTTTAAATTGATTTAAATTTTGTACATGCATCGTTACCGTATGGTTTGTTTACGCCACCAGGTTAAGATTATTTATAACAAGAAGTAATTTTACTATAATATTCTTAATTTGGTAACTTCGAATAATCATGCAGTAAATGGCCTATTTTAACCTGTTAGAGCACGTAGATATATTGTGTAAAGTTATTTACAATGTCAGTATATATATAAGTTAAATCCCGATTCTTTCCGATTATCAATATAAATCTACACTTAGTATACACCATATAATATCGAAAACTCGTGAACAAGAGAAAGAAGAAAATAGCAACATCTAATGCAAAGCATGATCAAAATAAGGAGAATAACTCACAAATACGTCGAAATTTTTCTCTGAGATCCACCAAATGATCACTATTTGTAACCCTAAAATAATAATCAGGATATGAGCTTTGATCAATCCAATGTGAAGGAGTAGCTGTTCCAATTGCCAAAACTAGTGCTGGACCCTCTGATTTTTGAGATTTGAATGCTTGTTTACCATTTTCCATCTTCATTTTTTTTTCCAGATTTAACATGAGTTAATGAAGATGGAAAGAGGCCAAAAAATCAAAGGCAGCTTTTAGTAGTGATAATGCAGTGCAAAGACAATGCTTGATTCATTAGCCTTCATATATAGAAGATAAACAATGCAACTACTTAGGGAAGTGACGTAACACTCCCTCCAATGAACACAGATTTAATAAAGGGACCTACTTCGATTTTGTATATATTTTTGTGAAGTACTCGTATAACTATATTACGTATGCCAACATATTGGGAGTTGATAAGAAAAAGAAGTTACCTATGGGGTAGGGGTGGGCATGGTATGGTAGATATTTATTATCATACCGAAATCGAAATTTTTTATATCGCGGTTGTAGATGATGAAATTTTATTAAAAGTAAATTCACAAGAAATTCGAATTATATTAAATCCAAGGTATATTAGTCCGAACAAATATTATGGGCTAATATAATTGGATTAATTGCTTAAGTCCAATTGGTATGGATTTAATTGAAAGACCAATTCAATTGGGCTAGCTAGTCTGTCTTGTCGGATTTTTACATGATGAGCCCATAATCCTATTAGCGTTTCTTAAGCGGAAGTCCATGCCACGTGTCAAATGACGTATGCTAAGTCAAGTCAAGGACCAATAAAATCATGTCACATGCATAAAGTGACGCTTTAAAATACCGAACCGTACGTTAAATTGTCAAGTATAGAATAACCAATCAAATGTCGTAAGTGTTCAAATGACATGGTTCACCCTACCAATCATATACAAATATCTTAATATATATAAATAGGGGTTTTTAATAAAAAAAATGATGTTTGGCAAAAATACAAAAGCTATATATACTAACATCAAAAATTTTTTATCACTCAAGTGGTGAAGTTTCCATACCTCTACGTTTGTGATTGTTTAAATGCTCCTTTTTCGTAGTGAGTTTGAAATACATTTGATCTTTCCATTCAAGAATAAGCAAAGCCCTTGATTTTCGTATCGTGAGGAGAAGAATCTTATAGGATTACATCTTTTTATTTAAGGTTTCATAAAGATTGTAACCCTATAGACAAATTCTTGAAATTAAATATTACTCTTTGTCGCTATTTTTCTTCTCTTGATTATTATTTTCAGGATCGAAAGATTAGTCGTTACAGCGGTTTTGGTATTATGGTATTTGTTACGGCATTTGGTATGCATGTTTAAAAAGTTTGGTATTCGATACGGTATTCAGTATTCAAAATATGTCAAAGAAAATACATTTATACCAAATATCATGAAGTATATATTATATAAATTCATATATCTTAATATTATAATACTAACAAATATATAAACTAGTTTTATTCGAAAATTAATTGTTTAGACGTTGGAACTTTGACTACTCTAACTTGATTTAAATGTCTTTTTTGTATAATGATTTGAACAACAAATTACAAATGGTGATGAACTTGTACTTTCTTTTGAATATTTTTACATGTGTAAGGTTTATATGTTTAGTACATAATAATTGAGATTCTTTTTCTTAAGTAACTTAAAAGTTATAATTCTCCACGATATGAGTATATGTAAGTTGAAGTCGGTATTTAGTATCTTTGTAAAAAATCTTGAGAACGAACTTTAAAATACGGAACCATACATTAAATTAGTAGCCAGGTAATGTAGTATTTTTTGAAACCATTGAATAAGGAAATACCGTACCGAAGTTTCAAATACCGTACTACGCTCACCCTACTATGGGGTGTGTTTGGTATGATCGGGAATTTTTCGATGGAAAATAATTTTTCCTAGATTATCATTATATATAAATACTTTTGGAATAATTTTTTCTACTTATCTTCAAATGATGTTTGGCAAAAAAAAAATTTAAAAATTCTCAAGTTACCAGTTTTTGGAATTCTTGGGACTTCCACTCACAAAACATCAAAAATTTTCCAAGTAATATGCACGTCCAAACACAACTTCAAGTTCCAAAAATCACAACTCCAAAAATTCAAATTTTCAAGTTTCAAGTTTCAACTTCAAAATAAATGCATGTCCTTTTGTCGTCTATGAGTTTGTTTACTACATTTATCTTTAACTGAGAGACATATAGAAGAAGAGAAGCCTAAGGTTTTCTTATAAGTGTGTGTTATGTTGAATTTAGTTCGAGCCATACGGGTTTGGCTTAAAACGGATAATATATGGTATTATATTACATCGTATTGAGAGTATTTTGGGGGTGAGTGGTTGATTTAGGCTAACGACAACTATAGATAATTATTCATAAATAGCGGAATATAATTTAAAAAATAAGACAGGTTACTTATCTGATCAATTTACTTTTGGTATTATGAATAATACTTTTAATTGAAAAATCTCGATCAACGTCAAGTATATTATTAAAGGTTTGTGATTTCGTAAATGTAGACAGAAATAATACAGATGAGAGAGTTGGAGACACGTTGGAGTTTAAAATTAATTCAAAGAAAGTTTATGATAATATGGTCTAAACTCTAAGTGACCGAACTATGTATAAAAATTATTATTTAAGATTTTATGTAGTTAACAAAAAAAGTTAAATATGCTAAGACACTTATAACAGATGTCAAAAATATGTCAAAAAATATCTTATAGAAACATTATATTATCTTGCTTCAGATTTCAGATTTATCATAATTCCTGGAATGTTCCTCTTATATATATTTTTTTAATTGATCAAAATCTCCGTCCAACTACCCTCATAAAACTAAAGAACATGAGAAATGTCGTTTTTCCAGTAACCTATCTAATGAAAAAGAAAGATATATTTAATAATTTCACTAAACGTTACTTTTTTCTGATTTTTTTTTTTTATAGAACAAACCATAATGTAGGTTTATCTCCAACTACCAAGTTTCTTTATTTGTCTTGTTTGTTTCAATAACGTCTGAGGGTCATTTAATAATTAATGAACAACAAATTACAAATGGTGATGTAAACAAAGTTATACAACAGTTGAATAACATTATGGTAGGGGTAAATAATTTGTTTCTTCATTAAATCCTAACCATGTGAAGGAAAAATCTTTTTGAAACCAGAGTTTATATAATGCATTGTTCAATAGTATAAAGTAATATCTGAATCATTATAACATAAGATTCTTTGTTCTTAGAGGCGAAACTTAAATTTTGAGTTTATAGGTGTCACGCTCCGAGCCATGGCACAGGCGTAACGGGGCGAATCGGTGTTTAGGCGCATCGGTTAATGTGAGTTACTAGCGATATGTCATATTTTATATACATATAAACCAAAGGGGCCGGATCAATATGTGGTATACCATACTGATATCTAAGTATGATAAACACATGCTAATCGAGTGAGAATAACTGACTGAAATATATCTGTGCGGAAGAAATACTAAAAGTCTGCAATACTGAATAAGTAGTAGCCAAAAGGGCTAACTCAATAATCCAACAAAATACTGAAATACATCGGTTATGTAATCTATGAAACCTCGCATTGAATAAGAAATCTTACGATTTCGACTACGGGACAAGGCATTATTCATACTTTAATTTTTGGAAGGCCCGTACGCTATGCGGGCGAATATAAAGATAAGGTAGGCCCCCAGAACCGAGGTCACTCACCCGACTAGGCGAATACGAAAGCCTCTAGTGGTACACGTACGCACCAGTACATCGATATTGCATCATGAGATGCAGGCCCCGAGCAAATAGGATGTCAGTACACTGGAATTGTACTGGTATGTAAAGCAATTGAATGAAATAATAAGCTAAATCGGGCGACATCGAAATCTTGTCCTTGCTAAATTTTGAAACAGTGAAGTAAAGATATGGATACTCCCTATCCTGAATAATGAATAACCTGTTTACTATCTGTGACCTTAGGTCGATAATAATAATATGCATGCAAAATGCGTAGCACGATGCCTAAGTATACATATACATAATCTGTGACCTTAGGTCCGTATACGCTGGGCACGATGCTTTAATAAAGGTATTCAATAACAAGCACTGAGACTGAGATATAATTGATAACATGATACTGATTACTGATTATGAAGATAAAACTAGTAACTGTTCATAATAATGCTAAGTATTCATACTGAGACTCATGAGATACAATTCACAAGTCTATATTCAAATTAATCACCATGAACGAATTTTGAAACTATAAGCTTAGAAGATAACAGTTCAACAACCATTCAAGAAACTAGGGCTAAACTGTATTTTGAGTCAATTTACTGATAAGTATGAAGAATGAGGTGTAGGGAGAATCATGAACATTCCCTAACGTAGATAGTTAGCCTCACATACCTTATTTGCTTCACAATCCTCAATCCAAAAGTCTGAATTCTGAGAAGAACCCAAAAGCCCGTGTCTCAAACCTTATCTGTGGGTTTTCATGAAAACCCTAGGTTAAGAACAATGAATTCTATCTTAGATTATCTAAATACATGATAGAATTTGATTGGAATGGGTAGAACTTGCTTACCTTAGAGTTCCTGGGTTGGAGAGGAGAGAAGTAAGTCGTTCTAGGGTTTTTGGGACTTGTAAAAATAAAATTAGAACTGAAACCAGGTATTTATAGTTTCTGGTGCGGGCTGAGAAATACGGACCAGAATACAGTGCGTATTCTGAATTACGGTCCGTAAACCTGGACCGTAATTAAGCATGTTTAATAGGACAGAAACACTGTAGCACCTCCTTCCCAAATACGACCATCAAATACGGGCCGTATTTAACTATAAAATTTCCTAAGCCAATTTCCAGAATGCACAGTGGTTTAGATGCCAAATTACGATTTGAAATACGAGTCGTATATTGAAATACGGTCCGTATTCTGTGGTGTAAATCCCCATCTGACAACTGAAGAGAAATTTCCAATTCCCACATTCTTTATCTGGTTTTCTAAGTCTAGAATCATGATCAAAGCTTAAGTTAAAGGTCTGAGGTGTTACAATAGGTTATTGGATATAGAAATTATTTATACATATTAAATAAATTTTTGAACACAATTATACAGTTTGGACCAAAATGAGTATCCTAATTCTGTCGGACACATTAATAAAATTGTAGCTCTACCCATGCCCCAAGTAATTAACATGCATGTTACAACTGGTTTTCTAGATTGATAATGAAAATTTCATTACACTATCTGTATTACTGTATATAGGAAAATAGTGACAAAGGTCGATATTTCGAACACAAGTGTCACACCTAGTTCCGTATTCTTTATTCATAAAACTCTAAAACAGTTCCCCACAATCTAGAAAATTGATTTTTTAAAACAAATCTGAAAAAAAAAATGGCTTTTATTAAAAATCTGAAACTTTTTTTTTTGAACAAAACCCGTTTTTTAAAAATATATTCTCGAAAATTGGATATTTTAGTTAAAAAATCTGGAAAATGATTTTTTTTTTTAAAATCTGGAAAACTATAAATTATTTAAAAAAAGAAAAAGAAAATTGTTCTAATTTTTTTTTAAATCTGGATTAATTTTAAAAAATCTGAAAAACTGATTTAAAAAAAAAATCATTTTTAAAAAATTCAATTTTTTAGAATATTTTTTTAAAAAGCTGGTTTTATAAAATAAAAAAGCCATTTTTAACAGATTTGTTTTTAGAAAAATCAATTTTCCAGATTGTTTTTAAAAAAATTGTCACGTAGGCATCACATAAAATAAGTTAAATGCTAGGTGGCGTCCATGTCACCCAATTCCAATGACTAGACTTGTTTATGTGAAAATTTGTTAGAAATGAGGGGTATTTTTGAAATTTGCTAACCGTAGGGGTATATTTGGCCCCAACTTGTAACGGAACGGGTATATTTGACTACTTTGGTAATGAAAGGGGTATATTTGACTACTTTGGCTAACGGAGGGCAAAGTTAGCCAATAAACTAAAGTAGAGGGGTATATTTGACCCTTTTCCCATTTATTAATCGTAAGAAGCATGATACCATATCAAATAACTAAAATAAGGTTGCAACCCAAACGAAAGATCTGCTAAGCTATAAAAATCAAATAATTGTGAAGTCAAGTTCCCGACAAGAAAACTATTCTTAAATGATCTGATTTCTCAATTCATGACCAAAATAAATCGCTTGATTCTACATTCCACATATAAAGGACAACAACAACAACAACATGCTCAGTCAATCCCAGTGTAGAATGCAGAAAAGGTAAGATGTGGCAGAATCTACCTCAACTTTTTTGGGATAAAGAAGGGCATTTCCGATGACGATCGGCTTTCAAAGAAATATACTCATGCTATCTTTACGCTACTGCTCCAAATTATTTGGAGAACATATAAATGATTTGAATCTAATAGACCATATCGCATACTCCCCCTATTTCACTTTATATCGCAGAGTTCATTTCGAGAGTGAAATTTTTCAGTTTTGGCAATAGATTCGGACATTAATTGAGAGGGAGGGAGTATAATCAACATGTCTTAGACATCAGTACTTTATAGTCAAGAATCAGGATAACTGCATGGCATTTTTCTAGCAAAAAAGATAAAAAGAAAAAATATAATGTCATATTGAAAGATTAAATGCTAAATGTCTACCAGCGAAAATCAATTTATAGAATGGCACATAAAGGCTGAAAAGAGTGCATAGTGGCTGTCTTAACCATTTTCACGCATTACAACGCATGTGTCTTCACTGAAGCGAACAAGATCATGTAACTAAGTGTTTCTTCAGTATGGGAATGTACACCTCTGTTTTAAATTGATACCTTGTGGTATAGCCATTCAGATAACTAATCGTTGTGACTGCTTGTTTGTAGGATTAGGCATGTTTTTTAATTTAATTCTATTTTGTTTTGCTTTATAACTAGGATATTTAGTTTAATTAAAAGGGCATTTTAGTAATTTAACTTTTAGATTAAGGTCTTCTCACTTTTAATATATACTAGTTTCTACGTACATGCGTTGCACGAAGATTTTCAGACAACATAATGCTTAAATTTAAAATGATTAGATATCGTTTGAATCAACAAAAAATGATCAAATTAATTTAGTTAGATGTCCTATCGCTTTGGTTGCTCTGTCATGTTCTTACCTGTCTTCTCTATATTGAAAGCTCTCTTACAAATGCAATATAAATTTGTCCGTGCTGCTGCTAGCTTAGGCCTATATACAACCTTTTGATTTCGAGTTAATATGAACCCAATTTTTTTGGTGCGGTACATAAATTTATGTGTAAAAATATACTAAAACTGCAATAAATGACAGATATGAACCTATAATTCTAACAGTATAATGAGTTCAATGCTAAGATTATAAAATGTTAAACCCATAATATTTGAATCTTGGGTCTGCCTCTGACAGCTAATACAATACAACATTTGGGGATTGTTTGAACATGTCTTTCATTTATTGTCATTGCAAAAAAAAAAAACAAGAGTACTTAGTTTCAAATAAATAGAAGACCTTATTCCTTCATCTTTTTTGAGGCAAAACTTAAATTCTTCAATAAATACATGCTTGTTAATGTTATTGGCACAATCTGCATGTGTAGCATATGTCGTCAATAATCCATGCAATTGCTCGAGGCCTATTGGTCTTCAAATCCAATCTTCAATCAAGTATAAAGGTTGAATCAAGATTACATTTATAAAGCTAACTCAAGCCTTGGACCTTCAAAATTTTAGCAATTTGGCAAGAACCATGAGCCCCTAGGATTGATTTCTGTACAATTTACTTTCTAGCTAAGAGAAAAGTTTGAAAAAAAAAAAAAACTTGGTTAACATAAAATAAAAGTTTTAACATATATTTTTTTAAAACAAAAACACAGTGAGAACCGCAAACACTTCTGAAAAAATAACGAACTTCAAAGAAGCAAATTGAAGAAGTAGAATGAAGTAGCATGTCATGAGAGAACTCCTAAGGTTATCATGAACCATGATTTCAATTCTTTTTCTAAGTATGTTACGGGCTTTCTATTTAATAAAAAAATGGCGCAGGGTATAAGTTGCAATTTTTTTTTATAGGGAGTAGGAAAATACCCAACTTATTAAAGTGGTAATTAATATCTGATTTTGTGTAATATGAAGGAGAGAAAATAGGAAGTAGACAATTTAATTAATTAGAGTTGTAATGAATGTCTAATTGATGTAACCAACTCCAAGACAAATTATTTGCGCCCTTTATTTAGGAATCAAAACCCAAAGGTTGAATTTATATAGAACTCCAAATTTTTTTCCTTTATAAAAATAGTTTATATATTTCATAATACTTATGAAATATTTGTGATCATTAATATTAAAATAAAACGTTTTCGTTATTTTCATGAACGAAGTGCTGCAATGATTTGACCCATGTATTTATCCATGGAAGTTTCAACAATGAAATAAGATGATTGGTCCTTTCTTGACACACACAAATTAAGCTCTTTTTATTTGTCATGCCAGAATTTTGCTAATGAAATTACTTATCTTAAAATTAATTACTTAAAGTATGGGATGTATCGACTTAAAGACCCAAAAAATACAAGAGGAGGAGACATGAAACTGGAGAACATTAAGCAACAATTTGTACAAATCAAAATTAATCTGCGCAGTGTTGTATAACAGAGCAACCAAATGTAATGCAAGTAATTTGGTAGATGAAATTTGGCAAAGGTTAAACAAAAGCTCCAAGTCTTTTAATAATATATTTAATCTACGATATTAATATTCAGAGATAGAGAGAGAAAGATAAGAGTAAAGTAAAGAAGGGGAAGTTAAGAGTTGCAACAACGTGTTTATAAGCTACTTGATTGAGTTCTCAATTCAACCCTCGACCTTCTAATTGTCTTTACTGTCTGGAACATTTATCAGGGGTTATGTAGACATTTTTTACGGAATTCACCAATAGCATAGAGTCAATTTCCACCATAAATTATTCAAACGGATTTTCTTTGCCCCATGGGATCCCAAATAACAGTGCTCAATCGAGCTTTAGCGCAATTGTTTGTCTCTGACAATTTCTTCACCTCCACATGACTCTCTGTTTCTTCAATTTCCTTTACTATTCAACTTTAAGCAAATTAGTGGAGCTAACAAATACTTTGATGAGCATATGAGCGTTAAATATCCAGAATTTTCATCCAGGGGTGTTCGGAACAAAGAAGAAGCTAAATATCATTTGTAATTTTTTTGGGGTGTTCGGGTGAAGCAAAAAAAAGAAGATTAAATCACAAGATCAACTTACTTCATGTAATTTTGATCTTTCACAGTTAGTCTGATACTTGTCTTCAAATTAGAATATATATATTTCCCAACATCAATAGGATATTCAAACTTTTTATCCTATATATAAAGTATCATTTTTTTGTTGGGGAAAAGAGCAAAGATATCCCTCACTTACACGTAGATCCGCTCCTGTATGGGAAGACTTGCCAGATTAAATCTGGGAAGACTTGCCAGATTAAATCACAAGATCAATTGGTCTCAGCCTTTTGGAGTAACATCTCAATCCCAATATCATTAGAATATATATATTTCCCAACATCAATAGGATATTCAAACTTTAGATCAATCCTTCCAGGTGCAGGTAGAGTATCATCTTTATTTGTTGCCATTATAACTTTTAAATTCATAGATTGGTCAAAACAAATCTACCAATTTATGCTACCACAATGAATCTAGAATTACTCCCTGGACCTATACATGATTGAACTAAAGAGATCAAATCAAAGGAAAGAAGAAGAACATGATAAATTATATTTTCGACCACCAAGATACATACAAATCTAATAAAATTATCTTGTAAAAAGTGTGGTTACCTCTAACATTAACATAAATCTCCTTAAAGATGAGAACATGCAAACTCTTATCCATTCGTGCATTCTTCTTTTCATTAAATTCTCAAATCATCGAATTCCCATAAAGTTGTTATAAATTCCTTGGAAGGTTTTTTTCCCAAATTCTTCTTCAGCTGAGAATTCCCATTAAAATTCTGCATCTTTGTGACATCTATATCGAATGTTATTCATGCCGTTGTGACAAAGTTAAGAACTTAAAGAAAGAAACCAAGAACAGAAGAAATAACTCTAAGCGGTAATCAGTTTCAATTATGATTAAGAATAAATACAGGAACATGCACAGCAATTGGTTCTCCTTTCTATATATGAGCAAGTTTGAATAATAAAATAATATGTAGTACAACAAACTTTTACCATTATGCCTAAACCATACAACAATAAGCTTATTGGCAAGAAAACATTACTTAAGTAATGTAAATACAAAGTAAGAAAACATGAAAAGTAATTAAATACTTACATCCTATTAGCAAGGGGTGATAATTATACTCTCTCTGGGAAGATGAAGTTCCGGAATAATACCTACTGAAAAAACCAAGAATAGATTAAGCTAGATTCTCCATAAAATCGATCATCAGTAATTAAAAAAAAAGAAGAAGCTTTGCTACATGAACTGCAGCGGATAAGAGGTATTTGTACTAGTGTGAAATTTGTATCCCATTGAAGTTCTATTTGATTAATTTTTAGTTTTAAACTTACTCTAGTTTCTGTGAGATATATTGCAATTAATTTAATTCCTAACGTGAATAACAAAGTGCAAAACATGTGACCAAGTTCAATAAGAATTCTTTTTCACCAAACTCACTATAATTCTAATTCCTTAATGACTATTTTTACCTTTTTGTACATTAATAATATAAGAATAAATTAACCTTTAAGTGGTATAAAAGTTTATCAACATTTAGAGGATATTTTGGTCGTTCAACATTTAGCGAAAATTATTCGGGCTTTTAATATATACTAGTCTCTACGAACATACGCTGTACGTTATTCCCCATCAATTATCACAAAAAAATGTTAGGTAATATTACTTGTACTTACATTATAGTTGTTTTATGAGGTGCAAAAATGTTATTAGACTCTAATTTTAATAGTGTGGTAAAAGATGTTATTAGAAATTTAACACTCTCAATTTTATAATAATACGTTCAAATTTTCAATATATAGTAAGTAATAGCTACAGCATACAAATATATAATATACCAATGGTAGGAATGATAAAATCTTCAATATTATTATATATATACTTTACTCGTTGGCGAAATTAAACACTCTACTTTAATTTAATGACTCTTTACTCTTATTTTATCGTTTAAGCCCAAACATATAAGGTAATCTAATAACACCTACAATTATTAAAATATGGTGTGATAATTAACTAATCATTTTTTATGTTGGAATCAAAATTATAACACAGAAAAGCAACCTCAATCACAAATATACTCCCAGGCCAATAAGGCCACTCGTTTGATATGATCTTATTTGAACATGTTATACTAAAGACTATTTAATCAATTTGATTAGGAATCAAAATTTAGAAGTTATATTCATTTTAAACTCTATTTTTGACTGTGATACTTTTTTTGTTTACTAAATTAGCCATTAGAAATATGGTAGAATTAGACTAAAAGGGTATATAAGTCGTTCAATATTTGAAGGCTATTTTGGTCAACCAACATTTATATTCATGCTTTTAAAATAATATAGGCTAGTCTCTATAAACGTGCAGTTGCACGTTATTCCAGTCCGTCTTACTCATAGCAAATAAATATTAGATGTTATTTGTAACTATATACATTTATCTTGTGAGTTACATTAATATTATTACTATATTTTGGGCTTGTATCTACTTAATACTTCTTTGAAATTGATGTTCTCAATATTTGTCCTTTTCTTCTTTTTCCCGTATAAAAAAATCTTACGACTAAGATAATTCAATGTTAGAGATTAAGTGAACATATATCTATTTATTTATTTTCATTTATAGATACAAAAGTATTGAAAATCGTTACCAAACATAATCACATTATCATAATATCAATCAATTTTAAGAATATTTAGTTAGAAAAAATTTAAGTTGATCACAAAAGTAAGACATAATAATATTTTCTATTTAAAACTGCAAATACATATATAATAATAGTATATCCAAACAATCCATAACTAAGTATATATCAATTCACCAATCTGCACCCCATGAAGAATAAGTCAACGTAATTAAAC
This sequence comes from Lycium ferocissimum, assembly GCF_029784015.1. Taxonomy (NCBI): domain Eukaryota; kingdom Viridiplantae; phylum Streptophyta; class Magnoliopsida; order Solanales; family Solanaceae; genus Lycium; species Lycium ferocissimum. The sequence goes on along the minus strand of NC_081353.1, from coordinate 37,819,946 downwards.
AAATCACAAAAACAGATATAGAAAAAGGAAACACATACCCTATTCTACAAAATGCAGATTGTCAAAATTTTATTGTATGCTTACATAAGATAGTAATGAAGAGTTTTATAGATGAGCAAAAAGATTTTAAGTATTTGATTAACATAAACTTATTTTTCTCAGAGCGATTAAAAGGAGAACGTCCATTTTACCGGGACAAATAACCCATTTATAATCAGGGTCCCCTGGCTCATAATTAGTATGGAGGCTTTTACTAACTATATAAAAATAAAACAATTAAAAAAAAAATGGTCAACCGTGTTTAGTTTTAGCTAGGATTCTTCCCCAATTTTTAATCACTACTTTAAAATTATTTAGAAAAAAAAAAAAAGAAAGAAGAAGACCTTTTACCTAATTTCCATTAATGTAAGTGTTTTAGTTTACACGTGAATTTTATGTTGTTGTGTTAACTGGTGTCTTAAATTAACATAACTGCTAATAGAAAAATTTATTAGACAAGTAAATTAACATGATGTTATTTCACATCAATAAAGCCGTGCGAATATTAGTTGACAAGCTATTTGACTCCTAATAGAATTAAGGGAAAAGGGTCAAAAATACCTATCTACTTTTTGCGGAAAAATTGCTAAAATATCTCTAAAACATTTTGGATTAAAATAGCCCCCCTCATCCTTAAAGTTTTCAAATATACCCTGTCTTGATGAAAATTATCCCCCAAAATAACTCGGAATTATTTTTTTTCTTGGCTCCATCATTTAAACTCGACTAACTAAATAATAAGCCACAAGATCCCCTTATTCCCCAAAATTCCCTTAAACTTCAAACCTACGTATTGAGGGAATAAGGGATCTTATGGGTTATTATTTAGTTAGGTCGGGTTTAAATGATGGAATGTTTAAAAAATGGTTTTGCGGGTTATTTTGGGTGATAATTTTTGTCAAAGACGGGCATATTTGAAAACTTTAAGGATGGGAGGCAGATTTTACGTCCAAAATAAGTTCGAAGGATATTTTTAGCCCTATATCCAAAGTAGAGGGGTATTTTTGACCCTTTTCCCTAGAATTAATCAGATAACTCTTTTTTTTTTATTCTACTTTAATTCCTAAGTATCCTATTTCCCCTTAAAAAAATGAAACAAAATTCCAAAAATTTTATTTTGAATCCTAAGAATCTTCCTACACCCAGATATTATGTATGTTAGCCTACTAAATAGATTAGAATCCTAGAACAACACGCTTTTTCTCCTAAACCAAACCAATCCGAATACAAAAAATAAAATAGTATATTACAATTATATCTAATATTATAGTTATATCAAAAGACTATTTTGGTCAACTAATATTTATATTCATATTTTTAAAATTTTATATATATATATATATATATATATATATATTATAGATTTTGCTAATCTACAACATGGAGGTTGTATGGTTTGCACCCCATCCATTTTTGATTCACTAAAATGCCCATATCAATACTTTACAAGACACATTTAAGGAAGGGCATTTAGGTAATTTTATTATTTTCTTTTCCTTGCTACTCCCCACTACAGATCTTCTCCTTCATTCCTTACTAACTTTGTTCTCTTCACAATTCTTTGCCAAGCTCCTCTGCTTGTCTTTAACGTTCTCTTCTTTTATCCTTCCATTTGGTCACTGAACTTTTCTGATGTGATTTTTTTTTTTTGTTGTTGTTGTTGTAGTAGTAGTAGTAATAGTACTTCTCTTACTCCTCCATTCAAAGTCATTAATGACATACTTTAAAAGTGGTGTGGGAAGAAAGGTGCTCTCATTGTTTTGGTTCAAATAAAGACAATGCTACTAAGTTCTTCAAAGAAAGAAATGAAGAGATGATGCTGGAAAATGAAATTGAGAGGGGATTTCGCCGGAAACGTGGATAGTAAAATTTCTCGCTATAGATTTATGGTGGCTGGAGTTCTGGGTCACCTGATACAAGAGAGAGAAATGAGGGTTTTGGGAAATGACAAAAATATCCCTAATATTAAAGCTCTGGTAGAAGATAATAAGGCTATTTAAGTGAATCAAAATATGGGGAGGGTGCTAACCTACATGGCAAAATCCATATATATATGTATATATATATACACACACATTTAGTGCAACAACAAAAGGAGATCTAGAGAGTTGAAAAATATTGTTTAAGATATAGGGTGTGTTCGATCACTACAAAAAGACTGTCAATTTGGGGGGTTTAAAATTACAAATTGACCCCCGCAATTATGTGTGTGGCAATCAATTTGTGGTTTTTTTTTTTAGAGAAGCGGTGCAATCGCAAATATAAATTCTAATATATTTAAAATCGTACAAATGCTGATACAACTAAAATCAGGAGCGAGATTGAACAAATGACCAACTCCTTAGCAACTTTGTAAGCTTATCTATAACTCTAAATATCGGCAACGAGATTGAATTGTTATGGAGCATGTCTTCAGGATGTGTAACAGAAATTCAGAGCTTCTTTGAAGGCCAATAGGTCCTCTAAAGTCTCAAGGTTTTCTACTTGTATTCTCCATAGTTCCATAATTGGTAGGGCTGTGCATATCACCAGCAAATGAAAAATGTGAGGAATTATAGGCCAAATAGAGGCAAAGCTCCTGTTAAAATGCATTAAATTAGTAGGCAAATGAAATATTCCACTCAAGTCACACTAGTCTGGCCATTTGAGTATTCAAGAGGTCACAAAGTGATTGAAATGGGTGAGCTTCTAAACAAATAGATTATTAGTACTAATTCCTTTTCTAGCAAATGAACTCAAAAGTCCAATTCAGAATTAAACGCAGTACTGGAATG
>NC_081353.1:37808909-37817033 GCF_029784015.1 Lycium ferocissimum | reverse complement strand
GGGGGGGTTTTTAGCTAATCCCTTTGGAAACATTCAAGAACGAGATTAACCAAATCAACAAAGACCCACTTCAATAGCAATAAGAATCATTCAATACATAAGCACAACAAGAGTTTCAAACCAAACTTTAATCAAGAATACTTTCATAAACGAGAGATTCAAGTTATGGAATAGAAAGCTACACACTTAGATATACAATACAAAGCAAGGAATTGAAGAAATGAATTAAAGGTTTAAGAAATACTCAACCAAATCTTCAAATCTTCAACCCCAAAGTGTGGTGTAAAAACTAGTCTCCAAACTTGATGAAAAACTGCCAAAGATATCTGATATTTTTGCCCTAGTTTTCTATTTATAGCAACTGGAATAGTGGAAATCGTTGAATCCCGAGTTCTGGTCGAACGGGGCGAAAAATTCAGTTGCGATCGCGCCACGTAGCCGCGCGATCGCGTGATATTTGATGATTTGTTAAGCGCGATCGCGTGAACAAGCTCGCGCGATCGCTGCAGACTAACCGGCGCGCGTGTGCGCGAACGCGTGAAATTACTACGCGAACGCGGAGTCACGACGCGCGCGTGAGCGCGATCGCGTGACCTCACCGCGCGAACGCGCAGCATTATTTCGCCAATAATTTTAATGTCCAATTTGTTTCAGCTTTTGCGCTTTTTTTGCTTGTTTTCCACACTTTGGCTCTAGGGATCCATATAACTCGAAACATACTAAAAACCACGTAAAATAACATAAAGTTGCTTAAAAACAAGTAAAAACTTATAGTTAAAAGTATCAATTGTGACGTAAAATCACGCCACATCAACAAATTACTTTTTTATTTTATTTTTTTAATTTCTACACAGAAAAATGAAATTCAAGGCTCTTACCAGTAAATTAAATATAACTATTCTGAGTTGCAATTTATATATCTCAGTTAAATTATTAACTGCTTAGGGTTAAGCAGGGCGGAGCCACACTATGCCGAGGGTGTTCATCCGAACCCCTTGCGGTAAAAAAAAAAATAATCGTTTTTACAAGATTAAAATATTTTTTATGTATATATAGTAGATGTTGAACCTTAGCTTTCTTCGTATGTTTACTTTTTTATATTTTGAACCCCTCGACGGAAATCCTGGCTCCGCCACTGGGGTTAAGGTATTTAATGGTACAACCTACCAGCTAATTTTTCTTGCAATTTTAATTTAGACTTCAGTTGTAAAAGATGCACATGTACATCACATCACAACAATAAATATCAACTAAAAGCTCTACTAAATTAGAATGCACTACAAATTAGAGGCAAATAAATAAAAAATCCACATGTTTAAGAGGTAATAAAAACTGCATGCCAAAGAAATCTCTAAGAAAGGTTCTCGGAATATACTATAGTCGAATAAAAAAGAATAAATTTATTCAAGGTGCGAAATACTAATCTAAATTTTTGAAAGAAACTTTAAGAATCTTGGAGTTTTACCTTGTTGATATATATAGGTGCAAGGATACCCTATAAAACCTAGTAGATTTTACTTACGACTTAATTATATGTATATATCTTCCATTATAACTAATTATTTTACACAGTTAAAATAATAAAGAGATTTATATAACTAAAATTTTAATTGATTTTGAATTCCTAAGTAATAGGAGTTTCTACATATTTCAAATAAAGAAAGATTTAATAATAAAAAGATTAGTTAATGATAAACTATTAATATTAGGAAAATAATTAAATTAGAATTCTGTCCAATTTGAAATTCATTTTAAAGGGTAAAAAAGGTGAATGATATTTTGTTGTAAACACTTATAAGCTCAAATGTGTGTATCACAATGCCAATGATCAAGGAAAAAGAAGGAAGATATCAAATAGAACTTAAGAATATAACCAACTAAGAAAAATGTAAAAATTTACCTAGATAATCAAGGCTTTTGAAGACAGAGAGTTGTCCTCCCTACAATCATCTTAATCATAATCAACTTAACAATTGAGCTTCTTGGATTTTTGCATTCTTTTGATTTCCTTGTTGCCACTTCTTTATCTTAGCTTATGGTTCCCTTAGCTATAAATTTAACTTGACTTGAAGTTGTAGTCACCAACGAAGGCTCTCAAACTTTTTTGCCCACGTGTTTTATATAACAAAATCTTTTCTTTTCGTTTGAGAAATACGTGTCTGTGGGATCCGATAGTATTTACTCGACAATGTCAAGATGCACACAACTAATCTAGATACCACAATCATAATTAAACTACCGTATATAGAACAAAATATGTATAGTAGATCAATAATTTTCCTACATATAGATCATAGCATGACATGAAGAAATCATTAGTAGCATTCAAAGAATGATAACAATATCAATAATACTTCTACAAATAAATGAATAGCCTTAAACTTACCAGAAATATGTTGAACTCAAACTTTCTTGTCTTGAGGCCGAGGTGGAATTATTTTCCCCAACCTTCCGCTGCTCTAGCTCTGCCCTTTCTTGTCTTCAACAGCCAACAGGTAAATCTTTTTTTGGTTCTATTCATTACATGATTTATGTATATGCATATATAATACTGAATAGAACTTGAAAATAAGAAGAAAGTAATTTGACTAAATTCTTACTTTTTTGATTGCAGTATGCGATGTTTTCCATAAATATTTAAACAAAAAAAAGAATTCTAAATCTTGTCTAATAAATTCTCCTGCAAAAAGAAGTTTCATTAATTGCATGTTAATGACAAGGCTGCGTGATTTTTCTAGTTCAGAATGCTCGAAATCGTAATACAATAACAAGATTTTACCAATAAAATATCATTGAAACTCGAGAGAAGAACAAATCAGAATGAAACCTCAACTTACAGATTAGAAAATTCGAGCAGTGAAGGAAAATAATACTTGTCAACGCAGGAGTCCAAGAGTGCTGGCTAATTTAAGAGTTAATTCCTCTTTGCCCCCATCATTTAAGGGTTGGGAAACGATACCCTTTCCACATATTGAATGGGAACGATAACCCCCTTATGCAATATTTTCCGGTTAGACCTTTTTATGTATATAGATTTTTTTTTTCTTTTTCTTTCTAGAATTAAATTACGAAAATATATAACTCTTATTATTGTCACATTCACCTATTCCGTGAAAATAATGTACTTCTTTTAGGATATAATAACTACTTGAAATAATCTGTTAATAAATTTCAAGTTAGGTGGCATTCGTTTTACCTGCATGCGCATTAAATTTTTGGTTTTAATTGCACATCCGCATCTACCTAATTTTCCCATCTAACATTATCTTTGGGTCATCTATGAATATTTTTTACGATAGCAATGCCATTCGCTAAGATATATTTCACAATAATTTCCACATAAATCAATTATTTAAGCCTATTTTTATATTTTCAAAACGACTTAGATGAGCCAAGCAAAAAAAAAAAAAAAAAATCCCTGAAGAATCATTCTTATTCTATATGAAACATTTTTCTAATTATATTTATATAAGTAATTCTTTGAGGGTTATGAATAAAATGCTTGGTTACATGAAATTAATAGACATCTTATTTGAGTGTTTATGCTTATGCAAATGTATGAGCAGCTTAAGTCTAATAAATAAGAGTTATATATTTTTGTATTTTAGTTCTAGAAAATTATCTTTATTAAAAAATGAAAAGTCTCACCGGAAAATATTATATAAGCGAGTTACAGTTCCCATCCAACATGTGGAGGAGTTATTGTTTTTCAACCCTTAAATTTTAAGGGCGTAAAGTGAAATGACTTTTAGCTTAAACTCATCAAAAAGGAGGAAAACACAAGCTTTAGTTAATCGAGAAAAGTACCTGAAGAGTTCTTTTTTGCCTTGATTTTGCTTTTTCGGTGTTCAATGGAAGAGATAAATGAAATTAGTTAGACTGTTGATGTGTAATTAGAATTCAAAAATTTAATGCGCATGCAGGAAAAACGAATGCCATGTAACTTGAAATTTATTAACGAATTATTCCAAGTAGTTGTTACATCCTAAAATAATTACATTATTTACAACGGAATAGTGAATGTGACAATAATAAGAGTTATATATTATCGTGTTTTAATTCTAGAAAGAAAAAGAAATAAGATCTATATTCAAAAAAGAAATTTCTCACCAGTAAAATATTGCATAAGAGAGTTATCAGTCCCATTCAATATGTGAAGGGGGTATCGTTTTCCAAACCTTAAATATTAAGGGGGCAAAGTGGAATTAACTCCTAATTTAATGACAAACGAAAGGACTCCTAAACTGAAAAGGATTCTAAAGTACTAAATAATTTCAAATACAATTTTAATTGATTTAATAGTCATAAATATTGGAAAAATAATGAAATGACTATTTTGTCTATTGCGGAGACTTTTAATGAAGGGTAAAAAATTTAATCAACATTTTTAAGGGTCCTTCATTAGAGGCGGATCCAGGATTTAAACTCTATGGGTTCAACCTTATGATTCTTAGTGTAAACCCATCATATTTTAAAAGTTATGGGTTTATGTCTACTACTTATTGCGCTTTTAATAAATTTTTACACATAAATTTATGCTCCGTGTCAAAGTTGGGGGTTCAATGGAACCCCCCACCTAGCATGCTAGATTCGCCACTGTCCTTCATGCTTTTGTACTTGTCTCTATAGACGTGCAGTTGCACGTTATTCCTAATCAATCTCAATCATAGTTAAAAATATTAGATAATAGTATTTATAATTCTATGTATTTATATGCATTACAAAAATACTACTATAGTATAAGATAGGGGTTTGAATTAGCTTCTCCCGATCGTATTTCTTCCGATTGTATCTACTTAATACTTCTTTGAAATTGATTTTCCCGGTATTTATTCTTTCTTCTTTTTCCCCATATAGAAAACATTTTACCACCAAGATAATTCAATATTAGAGATTAAGTGACCATCTATTTATTTATCGTCATTTAAAGAGATAAAAGTGTTGAAAATCGTTACTAAATAAAATTACATTACAAGAATATCAATCAGAATATTAAGTTATTTATTTTTAAAAAATAAGTTGATCACAAAGTCAGATATAGTAATAAATATTTTTCTATAGAAAAAATCAAGTACATCCAAATGAAGAATAAGTTAACGTAATTAACAAATCACAAAAAAAAAAAAAAATGTTGTACCTTATCCTACACAATGCAGATTGTCAAAATTTTATTGTGTGCTTACCCAAGATAGCCATGGAGACTGGAGTCTTTTACAGATGAGCGAAGAGGTTTTAAGAATTTGATTCCAACATAAACTTATTTTTCCTGATAATGAAGGAGTCCTTGACTTAAAAAAAAATAAGCCAAACGTGTTTAGTTTTAGCTTGTATCTTTTTAGAACTTTCAAAGGGTATAAAATTTATTTAATACTTGAAGGATATTTTGGTTAACCAACATTTATAAAAGGATAAAAAATTTAAGAAAGTCCAAGCTGTAAACGATACTCTAAAAGAAAAAGAATGGAGAGATTTACACTTAGCTTAATAGATATAAAAAAAAAAAAAAAAAAAAAAAAACTCCTAGGTAAAATTAAATGTATTTGGTTAGTCGTCTCCAAAAATAATTAAATTAGAGATGAAGTGTTTTAATCCACACAACTTCAAAATTATTCCTACGTGAGTAGGAGGAACATGAATCATCATAGGAATCAATTTGAGTGGTTAAAAGCAATAAAAAGACTGAATTTAAATTTACCAAAATTCTCAGCTAATGAAATTTTTGTTGAAACCAAAGTCTACTATTAGACAAAGTTAAGATATTACGATTTTATCCAACATGTAATTAATTTTTGAAGGGCATAAAAGTCGTTCAATATTTGAATGATATTTTGGTCAGCCAACATTTATATTCATGCTTTTAAAATAATATAGATATAGATAGATAGATAGATAGATTAAACTAAATACCCATGTATCAAGTCCATCCGTCTCAATTTAAGTGTCTTAGTTTGACTAGGCACGTAGTTTAAGAAAGAGAGACTTTTGAATCTTGTAGTTCTAAATTAAAGATGTGTATAATGCACTAAAATGTCCTTTGAATAATGTGGTTATTAACTTGTCGCGTAGAATGTTCGAATTATCAACTTACTAAATTTAAAAAGAGGCACTACTTTTGGGGATGATAAAAAAAGAAAAGTAAGACGTTTAAATCGTGGGACAGAGAGTATGTATCAATCATTAGTAGTAACTTTTTCTTTCTCTTTTTCAAACATGTAAACTAGCTATTACTACATATTTCTCACTAAAATATAAGAAAATAATTTCTACTAGTACATCAATTTTAAATTTTAGTTTGTCTTTTGAACATTCACTTCATTTTGCTTTAGTTTACCTAGAAAACCAATCGACCCTACTCTAATATTTATGAATATAATATTATTGTCAATTTTTATTGAGTTTATATTTATTAGTTTCTAGTTAAATATAATTTATACATGTTGAAAAAACAAACAGTTCTAATTATTTAGTATTTTGATCTAGATACCGCATTCAATGAGTAAAGTTCATAGATGGTCATATAACTATCATTTTTTCCACCAAAGTCACTCAATTATGTTTTCTAACACAAAAGACACATAACTATCATTTTTTCCACCAAAGTTACTTAACTATGTTTTCTAACACAAAAGTCACAATATTTTGATCCTACTAACACATAAATCACACCTACCAGAAAATTTAACTTTCCATGGGTAATATTTTTTTATTCTTTTTTTAATCTAATAAATACAAATTCAATTAAAAAAAACCGACCCTACCCAAAACCCATATGCAGAAATTAAAATATTAAAAGAACCAGAACCAATCTTTCCACCAAATATACGATCCTTCTCTATAGTGACTCTCAAGCAAAAAATTGTGTGGAAATAAAATATTCGTTCTAGGATTAATTTTTTTCAGTTTCATAAGTTTCTTTTCTTCTTCATAGTTTTAAGTCATCCAAAATATTTTTCTATATGATTCGTTTCATGATCGGAAATAAAATATTGTGACTTGTGATGCTAGTTGCTGGATGGTGGAATTCCCATGATTGTGGTACGCAAACAAAATGCATCAGATGCGGACATGACGTAAATAAGCATGTCCTTCATTTTTTAATTATATGCTCAACGACTAAAACTTTTGGAGAGTTGTTCTTGAAGAAATTTACCTTTGTAAATATTATATTGTTTGATGTAAATATTAGTTAACTTTGGTTTTTTCAATCGAAATAACTTTATTCAATCTTAGGGCATATTGACCCTTTTTTCAATATATATTGAAAAGTGTTACTTGTGTTGGATGGTAAGAAATTAAATTTTATGGAGTAATATTGTTACTACAATTTGCATCAGCAGTAATATTGAGTTTATATTTATTAGATGAAAAATTAAAAAAATTAAAAAATATTACCCATCGAAAGTTAAATTTTCAATGGGTGTGATTTTTGTGTTAGTAGGCTCAAAGTTTTGTGACTTTTGTATTAGAAAACACAGTTAAGTGACTTTGGTGGGGAAAAAACGACACTTTTACGTTAAAAAAAATATAGTTAATTAAGTGACTTTGGTGGAAAAAAAGTGATAATTATGTGACCATATGTGAAATTTACCCACATATCAATAATCAAATGTGTATTAAGATGTAGACATCTTAACCTTAATAATAACACAATCTTCTCTCAGTCCATCTAGGCGGATTTTTAGATGTATTAGGTCTCTTTAATTCTTATCTGAGAAAACTAGATTGATTTCTTGCATTTCTTGAATAACTTATCTTATCTCGTCTTCCCCTTTTTAAAATCTCTAATACTGGAATTATGAATCATTGATTGAAACTATTTTCTCGCATATTGTTGTGAAGTGCAAAACATATTATAGGCATGAATTATGAATAATTGGTGGAAACTAATTTCTATTTCATCAATCTAATACGTACATAAGGGTTTCTAGTAAATGTAGTTTTTCAAAAGTAAAATGTTGAACTGATAATAGTTTATTTAAACTTCATTGTGTTATTTTTATAGCCTTTCGTTTTATAATTTTTAATTGCATATATATGTAAAACGATCAAATAGAAAATAGTCCCTTTGAAGCACCTTGAAACATACAATCATATTTGATTTCTAAAGTTTTAGTGTGTTTTTTG
>NC_081353.1:37797697-37808809 GCF_029784015.1 Lycium ferocissimum | reverse complement strand
CCCCAAAGTTTCAGTTTTGCAAATCTGTCCCGTTTTTGCAAAACTGTCCAGTTACCTGACAGTTTTGCAAAAATGTCCAGTTTGGCCCTCTTTTTTACTTTCTTTTCACTTGGTTTCTTCTGATCACTTCTTTTCGGCTACTTGGCTTGTTTTGCTCTATTTTGTTCCATTTTGGTCCATTTTAATCCATTTGCTCTTTTATGCTTTCTCGAGAGCATCTTTTCTATAAAAAGCCGTAAAAACACAAAAAGTAACAAAAGTGCTTAAGTCCGAAAAGCTTAAGGAATTAGCGTCGAATATCGCGTAATTTCACGACTCATCGACAACTCAAGTTCTATCCACCTGAGGTAAGGGATGGGCTCAAAGTGGTCAAGCTAAATCAAAAGGAACTTTGACATGATACCAAAAATGGGAAACGCCTCGATAGGTTATATGATTGGGGGCTTGGGCAACAAAGGGAGATTTTGAAGTTAAATACATAAAGTCTGTACCTTCGTTGAAACACCTAAGGTTCTTCTGCACGATGATGGCTATTTTATCTTTAGATTTTCATATGAAGAGGACAAGGATGAGGTCCTACAAAATGGCCCATATACGTATAATAGTCGTCCTATGATATTGAAGGAGTGAAGCCCTAAGTTTCAAATTGACAATGAACTTTGCGCGAGTGATTCCCCGTAGGTCATGTTCCGAGTACGCAATCCATTGTTAGGCAAAGGAGAATTTAAGTCGAATTACCAGTTACTTAGGCAACCTGCGTGCCTTGTCGACTTCTTTTGCCATGATAACAGGCGAATATCTTATGCTCGTATGCTAGTTGAAATGGATATTACTCAGGAGATGCCAGATGAACTGCCTATTAAGATGCCAGATGAGAGTATTTGGTACCAGAATATCGACTATGAATGGAAACCAAAGGTCTTCAAGGATTGCAATCACTTTGGACACTTTAATGAAGCATATCCAACACCGGCGAAGGCCCCTGAGAAACCTCCAACTCGCAAACGTAACAAAGCAAAGAAAGGAAGAGAGAAGAAGGTGTGGCAGTCAACAAATATGACTGAAAATAGTGTGCCTGCTAATGTAGCTGTCAATGAAGCAGGACCAAGCAAAGTGCAAGAGGTTCCTAGCCAACCTGTTGAGGTTAATAATGGTAAACACAAATCAGTTTATCATAAAGAAAACACTTACAACAGAATTGATCCAGATGAGCTGGCTAAACGAATCTAACATGGAGGAAATCTAAAGATTCAAGAGCATAAAAAAGGTAACCAAGGGGTTGATCAGAAAGTTGATTCTCCTGTGAAAGGGGATAAGAGAAATGTCCCCAAGCCCTATCCTCCCACATGTTAATTTGCTCATGGAATATTAAAGGACTTAACATGTCCTTTAAACAAAGAGAATTGAAAGAATTTCTAAAGAAAAATAAGATTGACCTAATGGGCTGCTATGAAACAAAGGTCAAACAAAATAAAGCAAGCAAGGTTCAACAATTCCTTGGTCCAGGATGGAACTATGCTTGTAATTACGGGACTGCTCTAAATGGCAGAATTTGGCTACTGTGGAATACGAGTGTGGATCTCCAAGTATTGAAAGAATCCAACCAAGCTATTCACTGTCATATAAGGGACAGAAACTCCAATTTTGCCAGTTTCATTACTTTTATCTATGGTCTTCATACCATAGCAACTAGAGCACCACTTTGGAATCAATTGAGAGAGATAGAGTCCACTGTGAATGGACCATGGCTGATTGTGGGTGACTTCAACAGTCTCCTTACAGTGGATGATAGGATTAATGGAGCACCAGTACATCAGGGCGAGAACTTACGGACTTCTAAAACTGTGTTGAAGATCTTGGCTTGGGGATTCCAAATAGGACTGGTAGCACTTACTCCTGGAGCAACAAAAGAGATGCAGGTGAGAGGATTTATAGCTTGATAGACTGGGCACTAGAAAATGCAGCTTGGTTCCAAACCTTTGATGGCATAGGGGCATATTATATGCCCCCCAGTGTTCAGACCACACTCCAATAATGCTGAATACTACATTAGCTAGAACCTGTGGCAAAATACCTTATAGACTGTTAAATGCATTGCTGCAGCAAGAACAATATAAACAAGAAGTCCAACTCATATGGACTAGACAGTTCAGAGGTTACACTATGTATGGTATTTGGAGGAAGCTTAAGTTACTGGAAATTTACACAAGAGGCATGCATAGAGAGTACTCAAATATTGAAACAAGGCTGATAGATCTTAAAAGGAAATTGAGGGATATACAGGAGGACCTGAATGAAGATCACTTTAACCAACACCTCATTGATTAGGAAAGAATTGTAAAAATGCAGATTGAAAGGTGGGATTCTATACAGGAAAGGGTGCTTCGTCAGAAATCTAGAGCTACATGGATTACTCTTGGGGACAGAAATTCTAAATACTTTTATGCTCAACTAAAAGCCAGACACTCCAGGAACAAAGTCACAAGCATCTGTAATGAACAAAACCAAAGAATCACGGACCCACGATACTCATACAGAATTTAGAGTTTCTTTCAGAACTTACTCGGCCTGTCTACTCAATCATTACACGTATAGACATCAATGTTGCTAGAGATGGACCATGCCTATCCCTGAATCAACAACAGCAGCTGATAATTTCGGTTACCAGAGAGGAGATAATTCAAGCTGTTAATGACCTACCATCTGACAAAGCACCTGGAATAGATGGGTATTCAGCTGAGTTTTTCAAAACAAATTGGGAAATTGTAGGGGAAGAGGTCATCACTGCAGTTACTCAATTTTTTGAATCAGGAAAATTGCTGAAAGCGGTAAATTGCACAACTGTTACGCTGATTCCAAAGGTGGCAAGCCCCACTTATGTGAAAGAGTTCAGGACCATAGCATGTTGCACTACTCTTTATAAAATTATTTCCAAGATCATGACTGCCAGACTGAAACCAGTGGTGGACTATCTGGTTGGGCCATCTCAATCAGCTTTTATTGAAGGCAAAAACATTTTGGATAATGTGATTTTGGCACATGAGTCGTTTAAGGGATACACTCAGAAATCAGTTTCACCCAGATGTGTCATAAAAGTGGATATTAGAAAGGCCTATGACTCAGTTGAGTGGAGTTTTCTAAGCCACTTGCTCATTGATTTTGGTCTCCGCTCGAAATGGTGAGCTTGGATCATGGAGTGTGTAACAACAGTCAGTTATTCATTATTGATCAATGGGGTACTCACACCAGGTTTGCAGCAAAAAAGGGACTGAGACAGGGTGACCCTATGTCTCCCTATCTATTTGTTTTAGTTATGGAATACCTCAATAGATCCCTAAAACAACTCCAACAGATCCCAACCTTTAAGTACCATCCGAAATGTGCGAAATTAAAAATTGTGCATGTATGTTTTGCTGATGATCTCTTGATGTGCTGCAGGGCAGACAATGAATCAGTTCAGCATCTGATGCAGTCATTTGAACACTTTTCTGTAGTTTCAGGACTCCAAGCAAATATGGAAAAGAGCAACTTGTATATTCGGATCCCGCAGATAAGTTTAGGCAACTCTTGGATGGTGAATTACACTTCACATTGTACTGCCCTTCAAATATCTAGGGGTACCACTGTCTTCTAGAAAATTATCAATCAACCAATGCTTGCCCCTAGTGGATAAGATGGTCTCAAAAGTAAAATGCTGGACATCCAAGTTACTTGCATACTCAGGCAGACTACAACTCATTAAGAGTGTACTTTTTAAGATGCAAACATATTGGAGTCAAGTCTTTCTTCTACCAAAGAAAATCCACAAGATGGTTATTGATATATGCAGGAATTATCTTTGGAGTGGATCAAATGAATATGCAAAAAAAGCTCCCATTGCTTGGGAAACTTTATGTCAACCTAAATCTACTGGTGGTCTGAACATTATTCATTTTGAGCGTTGGAATAGAGCAGCCATAAACAAGCTATTATGGGCCATTGCAAAGAAGAAAGATAAGCTATGGGTACTTTGGGTACATATGCACTACATAAAGGGAAAGAATCTACAGGACATGATCACACCAAAGCAAGCTACATGGTTGGTAAGGAAACTATTTGATGCGAGGAAGTGGATGCAAACTCTTGACGATCTAAACAAGTTCCAAATAGGAAGCAAATTTAGCATTAAGCAAGCTTACACTGCTTCTATTCCTCAGCACCCGAAAGTTCAGTGGAAAGCACTGGTTCTACTCAAAGGTACTATCCCTAGACAACAATTCATTTTATGGATGGCAGTCCAGAACAGATTGGCTACCACTAATAGACTTGCTCATTGGGGTATACAAGTTGATCCAAATGCTAAACCTTACCGTGCCAGCACACAAGTAAAAACCCACCATCGTTTGTTCTTTGATTGCTCGTATTCCGAGGTTAAATACATGCGTACCTTGCTGCGATGGTTGGGGATTAGAAGACAACAAGGAGATTGGGTCACTGAGGTACAATGGCTGGCCAAGAGAGTGAACAATAAAAATCCTAAATGGGCCATACTGGGGTTTGTATTCATAGCTACGGTCTAACATGTTTGGAGGGAAAGAAATGCTAGACAATTCCAACAAACAAGTAGGAGTAATGTGGATAGAACAAGGGAAATAGCGCTGCAAGGGAAATAGCGCTGCAATTACATATCGCAGGCCAAGGACATTGTAAATGGCACGATAGATTACTTAAGTTGACTAGTTTTCCTTGTTAATGGGCTGCTGCATTATTGGAAGAAACTCACAGAATCCTCCATCCTCCAAGGTGGACTATGCTGGTGAACAGTAATGTGGCTAAAATAGAATTGTCTTTTTTTTTTTTTTTGCATAGGTTAATTTTGAGGCTCCTGTCTCTATAGTCCAATGAACAAAGTGGTAATACAATTCTACTTGGTTGAAATATATAAAATTCAGTTTTGACCAAAAAAAAAAAAAGGCAATGAATGGAGAGAACACGTGGTCAGTTGTGGGCCATGTGGCTAATGAAAGAATATGAACTATGACATAAGCAGAAGGGTGATTTTGTCAGAACATATAGAAATTTATAAAGAAGCTATAGTAACATTCCTGCTTGGCCAATTATATTACTCCATTTTAATTGAAATTACCAAACTACCCTTTAGGCAAGCAGAGATGTCAACAAACACCTCTCTGCTTCTAGCCTCTTATACATAGTATATTAGTGGGGAAGCGCCCATGCTAATGGTTCAACAAATAATGGGGGAAAGAACACCAATACCCCCTACACACAAAATAATTACCCTTCCATGCCCCCTCACTTTCATACCCCCAAAATTATTTACCCTTCTACCCATTGAAGCTTTTGTAGGTAATGTCTCTTTTTTCTTCTTTTCTTATTTTATTTCTCTGCTTCTTATCTTCTTTACTTTTTTTTATTTTTTTTATTTTTGATTTTTTTCTTTTCCCCCTTTTTTGTTCATTTATTTCTTTCCTAAATCATACTAGTTTTATTTTCTTTTTCACCATAATTTGATCCCATATTTAATTCTAGCTCCTTTATTTTTTTTCTTTTTTTCTCTATTTTTTAATTTCTCATTTCTTTTTAATTTCATCTATTTCTTTTCTTTTTATTTTTTATCTCCATAAGCTAATTTCATTCACCTTTTTTTGTTAGTTTTATTTATTATTCTTTTTTTATTTAAAATGGTGATTTTTATTTATTTTTTCACTTTTTTTATTTCATTTTTTCAAAAAAAAAAAAAAAAATTCTTTAGTTCTCGTTCTTTCATAATCTAATTCTACCTTTTGGCTCATTTCTTTATATATATATATATATATATATATATATATATATATATTTTTTTTTTTTTTTTTTTTTTTTTTTTATATTTATAAGAAGGATAAGCTGATATATATATTTTTTATTTTTTCTACATCTCAAAAAACAACATATTTTAGCATATAAGTATACCAAATCGATGCGGTTTGAAGTATACTATTGCAAAAGATACTATGATACACACGTGGTATATACCATATATTAACATGGTAAGATAGGGGACTATTAGTTCATTTCTTCAAGAAAAAACACTCAGTCCTTTTATGATACCCACATGGTATATACTATATACAGATAAGGTATCATAAAACGTTGGATCATTCCTTCAAAAAATACTACTCAGTCTTTAGTGATACTCACATGGTATATCATATACTGACATGGTATCATATAGGACTGACAATCCATTCCTTCAAGAATACATTGAGTTCTCTATGATACCAACCTGGTATATCATTTACTAACAAGGTATCGTAGATAGCGATTCATTCCAACAACGCTGATCACCTCTGATGCCCGACGGTATATTCATATCTTCCGTCGGTATCATAGAGGACTGGTTCATTTATTAAAAAAAAAATGCACACTCTTCGGTCCTCTATGATACTCACAGGTATATTCATATACTGTCGGGGTATCATAGAGGACTGATTCATTTCTTCGGAAAAAAAAAGGCTCTTCGGTCCACTACGATATCTACACGGTATATTCATATACTATCAGGGTATCATACAGGACTGGTTCATTTCTTTGAAAAAAACACTCTTCATTCCTTTATGATACCCACACGGTATATTCATATACTGTCAGCATATCATAGAGGACTAGTTCATTACTTCTTTGAAAAAAGAAAAAAAAACTTTTACGTTTATGATACCCACGGTATATTCATATCGTCGTGGTATCATGACCGATCATTTCTTGAAAAAAAACACTCCTCGGTCCTCTATGATACCCGGGGTATATTCATATACTACCGTAGTATCATAGAGGACTCGATTCATTTCTCCAAAAAAAAAAAAAAAAACACTCTTCGGTCATCTATGATACCCCTGTGGTATATTCATATACTTTGTGGTATCATAAGAAGGCTCGGGTTCATTTATGATACTCACATCGTATAAATCATAAACTCTTGCTCATTCCTTCAAAAGAAAACACTCATCAATCCTCTATGATACTCACATCATATATTCATATAATGAAAGAGTATCATAGAGGACTGGTTCATTCCTTCAAGTAAAACACAATTTATTTCTTAAAAATAAGAAGAAGAAAAAAACTTCCAAGTTAATTTTTATATCAATTTTAGCAAGTTCATTTTGTAAATAAAAATCCCAACCCACCGCTTAACAATAAAAAAAAAATACCCGGCCCAAACCATTGGAACCCCCCTTCCAAATTAAAACACCCAAACTAACTAAAATCCTCCCCCCATTAGCAAAAACCTAGGTACAGTAAATGGAACCAATTAATGTGGAAGAATTACTAAACGGAAAAGGACCAAAATTACCCCTGAACTTTTAGAAATAGTTTATTTATACCCTTTGTTATACTATTGGGCCAATTGTGCCCTTACCGTTATACAATTGACCAAATATACCCCTGAACTTTTGAAAATAGTTTATTTATACCCTTCGTTATACTATTGGACCAATTATGCCCTTACCGTTATATTATGGGCCAAATATACCCTTAAGTTACACGGTCTGCCATGTGTCACAATCACAATGGCTCAAACCATTTCCCCCTATAATTACACTAGTCACCGGATCCGACCCGTCACTTTATTTCACCCAACCCGTTTTGTTTATTTCAAACCCAAATAAAGTACTCGTACCCGTTTTGTTTATTTCATTATATGTTTCGTTTCATGACATTTTGGGTTTTCATTTTGTATACTACCATGTTTTACAAAAACAAAACCTGTTATGAAATAAACAAATGCACGGTACTTTATTTAGGTTTGAAATAAACAAACGGTTAGGTGGAAATAAAGTTGACCGGCCTGGATCCAATGATCAAAGCGTAATTATAGAAATGGGTCAGCTATCGGATTATGACACGTACAGATCGTGTAACTTATGGGCATATTTGGCCTAGTATAGTACCCGTAAGGGCACAATTGGCCCAATAGTATAAGAGGGGTATAAGATAACAAACATTTCGAAAGTTCGTGGGCATATTTGGCCCATCATATAACGGTAAGGGCACAATTGGCCAATTAGTATAACGAAGGATATAAATAAACTATTTTCAAAAAATCAGGGGTAATTTTAGCCCTTTTCCGATTACTAAATGATACAGCAGGTTTTAATCTAGCAATGTTTGTGAACAACATTTGCTAACAGTAGCGCATGGCTTTGGCCAGCATGAGGAGGCTCACTTTGCCTCACAAATGTGATAATAGTCGGCACAAGTTCAATTCAGCTTTCAACAGGAGTAACGAAGCTTTTGGATTGAGTATTTTAGTGTTGGGTTGATTTTTTCTGTCAGATGATGCCACGTGGCCTCTCCGTTATATACACAATTTTGGCTGACGGTAGGGGCTAAAATAGCCAGAAAGTATAACAGGGGACAGTTTCGACAATAAAACAAAGTAGAGAGATATATCTAACCCTTTTCCGTATTAGTAATCATTAGTTTTCATCTTACCATTACTCAATAAATTGTGGAGGAGATTAATGTGATGAAAAGGAGAGTAATGATTATGTTTTTGGCCAAGCTTCTAAAATCAACTTATTTTGAAAAATGCTTTTCAAAAAAGTCTTTTGGCAAAAAGCAGTTTGTGTTTGACCAATTTATTTTAAAAGCACTTTTGAGCAAAGAATTAGTGTTTGGCCAAATTTTTAAAAAGTGTTTATAAGTGTATCTTTCATTCCTTCCTTTTTTACTCATTTTATTGTGTTTGGTACCAAGTTGAAAAACTCCTTCCTACTAATTTAATGCATTTTAACCGGAGCTTTGCCTCTATTTGGCCTATGATTCCTCACATTTTTCATTTGCTGGTGATATTCACAGCGCTACCAAATATGGAACTATGGAGAATACAAGTACGAAAACATTGAGACTTCATAACAAATTCAATCTCGTTGCCAATATTTAGAGTTATAGATAAGCTTACAAAGTCGCTAAGGAGTTTGATCATCTAAGAAACAAAAGAAAGTCTTATTACATGTGTAACATTTAGGAGGTGATGAGGTGACATGCCACAAAATTTTACTAATGACGGGCGTTTTTGGTTGTAAAATATAACTGAGGTTAAATGATACTCCCTCCTGATCAAAAAGAGTGTCCACTTAACTATTTACGCACTCTTAAAAAAATACTAACTCCTAGATAAAAATATGTAATTTGACTAAACTATCTTTATTTAGATAGGTATTGAAATTTAATTACATAACACTTAATAGGGGTAAATCTGAAAAAATAAGGTTAATTGTTTCTTAATTTGTAGACACTCTTTTTGATCCGAAGGAGTAATTATTACTCCCTCGTTCCCAAAAAGATTGTCTTACTTTCCTTATTAGTGTGTCCCAAAAGATTGACACATTTCTATATTTAGAATCTATATAACTTAATAATTTACAGCCACACAACTATCTAAGACTTATTTTGGACAATAAATTAATAAAGTATTCCTTTATTTCTTAAAATTCGTGTCAAGTTAAAATAAGACAATCTTTTTGGACGGAAAGAGTATTGAGTGTATTAAAAGCAAAGGATAAATCCGACCCGTTTCTCTTTAATTGATTATTTGTAGAATCCGCGTGTTAAAATCCTTTCATGCCACCAAAATCTTTCATTCGTTTTTTTCACTTTACTAATTTTGCAATTCCCTTTTCATTTGTGTTTTTCACTTTACTAAGGGCCTGTTTGGAAAGTCACGCAAGTAATTGAAATTGAGTGTAATTGGGTGTAATTACACAGTTTGGCCTGTTTGTTTGACCAGATAATTATACAGTTAGGTAGGAATTAGGTGTAATTGAGAGGTTGTAATTACACTCTCCAATTCTCAAGGAGGGGCTGAGAATTGGGTGTAATTACACCCTATAATTATAGGGTTACTTTTTACTTCTTTTTTAATTTTTTTTAATTTCTATTATTTAATTTCTTTTCTTTTCTAATTTATTTTTTATTTTTTTTATTTAATTTCTTTTTATTTTTACTTTTTATTTATTTGTATTTTTTAAAATATATTTTTCTTTTTATAGAATTTATATTTCATTTCCTTTCTTTTCATTCCCAACCTTTATTTCTTGTGATTCCATGTAATTGCTCGTATTTTTTTTTTAGTTTTTTATTTTATTCATTTAGCATAACCGTGTTAATATTCTAATTTTTGAAACTACATCTCTTAATATTAGAAAGAATGAGTCATTAGCAAACTTGGCATATAAAAAGTGACGTTATTAAAGTAGAATTTCGTTGTGAATGAGGTTATTGACTTATATTTTTCCTTTCTTTTTTTTTTTGAATTACAGAGTATTTATTTATGTTACGTTGAAACTTACTTATGCGTAACGTTAGAATTTGACATAAGAGTATTATGTTAAAAATATTATTTTGGATTTTGAATTTAGGTTATGTTTTCGATTTTAACATATTTTGCTTTAGTTACTATTGACTTGTTATTTCACATTGCATGTTGTTTATTTTTCACTTACAGTTGATAGAATTATTGTCAAACATTTGAATAGTGTTATGGCATTATATTTATAAATAGTCTTTTTTTGTTATACATCCAATACCATGATGTTCTCATAGAAAAGGTATGCTTTTAATTTTTATAATCAATTAAAATTAAAATATTATTAATTTGAATTATATATCAATTGTTTTTTACAATATTAGTTACAAATATATGATTATTAATTAACATATTTACAAGAAACAATGTATTATTAAATAACTAATTTAATATCATTTATAAAGGCACATATTTTTTAAATTTTAATTTTTTTTTTATAATTAAATTTTATTTTTAAATTAAATTAGCGTATAATTACACTTGTGCAACCAAACAGACGCTTTGTAATTACATTATGACACAACAAGCGTCAGTTGTAATTATATCTTGTGTAATTACTAGGGCATTAATTACACCAATTCCAATTACCAGGTGGCTTTCCAAACAGGCTCTAAAGGAAGATGATACGAAGAAAATTCCCCACACTAAAGTGAAAAAGGTAGAAGTATTGCTATGTGAATTCCCTGTTAGGTTTTAGCAATATTCTTCAAAAATGACGAACTACATTTCCTTGTTGAAAAAGAAAAACCCCAACCCTTGGGGAA
>NC_081353.1:37789349-37797597 GCF_029784015.1 Lycium ferocissimum | reverse complement strand
TTCCCGGGGTTATTGTTTTTTATTGTGACTTTAGACTTTTTTGGAGCTTTTTTCGTGTAGTTGTTAATTTGGGATGTTTAAACTATTTTGAATTTGATGTTTGATTGGATGTTTCAGATGTTTAGACTATTTCTTCATGTTTGAGTCGTTGCTTTAACTGTTATAGTTGTTCGGTTGAATTCTTAGGTTCTATAATATTGTGTTTGCAAGCAGCTACAGCTAATAAAATAGCAATTTGCCGTAAAAAGAATGGGAAATTCCGACTACAGTAGTCGGACAATTCAAAAAATTATTTTGCAGAAAATTAAGATTTCCAACTACTGTGGTCGGAAGTTTCATAATAATATTTTCAGAAATTTAAATATCCCGACTATAGTAGTCAGAACAGTAATAAAATAAATATTTAATATTTTAAATATTCTGACCTAGGTAGTAGGAATATATACATTTATTAAATAATTATTTTATTAATGTTTCAACTATTGTAGTCGGAATATTTAAATTTCTATGGTCGTACCTAATTTTACATTGTGTAGACAAGCGTAGTAGGAGAATTTTTTCCTGATACGGTAGTCGAAAACATTTCCGACCATCCATTTTCGACGATGCGAAAACGGTCGGTAGGGTATCGGAAATCTATATACTTGACTACATTCGAGCTACAACGGTTTGTCGTAAAATCATGATTTTCTGGTAGTGTTAGTCATGATGTAAAGTTATCTATTGGGTTGAAAAAGGACAGAATTACTTTGAAATTACTTTGTTTACCTAGGATGTATGTGCTGAGTGTTGTGGGGGATTTTTTGTTTGTTCGGCAAGGTTGTAGAGAAAAAAAAAAGAGGATGGCGCCTTTATATAATGCCTAAATCTGTCACGAGCGATCCTCTGTTTGTGTCTATCCATGGTTATCAGAAGTTTGTACGAGAAGTTTTTGGATGTAGCTCTCTGTTTTCATTAATTGGCGGTATCTCGGTGGTACAAAACCTTAAGTGAAGTTAAAACATTTTATTGTATTACCAGCTCAAAACACACGTAGCACATGTCTTATCTGAGAAGCATCAGTAGCTCATTAGTCATTACTATAATATAATTTTGTTCCTTTTCACTTTCTTATTCTTATGATGCTTTTTTTACGAGAGAAACACTCTTTCATGACCAACAACACTTGCTATTGCTGTTTGAAGAACAAGTTTCCATTAACAATGAATGTCAAATACTTGTATCATCAATCTAGGATATACTTTTAGTATTTATGACATCTTATTGTAACTTTTATAGTCCAAACGTAGGACCTGTTTGGCCATGAGAATTATCCTTTTTTTTTTTTTTTTTTTTTTTTTTTTTTTTTTGCATTTTTCACTTTACTTGAAAATCAATGTTTGTTCAGGAAAATTCCAAAATTTGGGAAGCACCTAAAACCCCTTTTTTCACTTTCAGTACATTCAAACAACCAATTTTTTTTTTGCAAAACTGTAACCAAATGCAACTCCATTTTCAAAATTTCCAAATAAAGTGAAAATTTTTTGGTTTACTCTAGCTAAATGCCTACATACTTTCTTTCTAACAAAGAAAGAGTTTAAGGTCTTTCAATAATTTCACAAAGTTTTGTTTCCACTGATTTGTATAGTAATGCAATATTAGCGTAATCTGAAAAAGAAAAAAAAACGTGTGCTTTTTCGTAAAATGTTCTCAAGCTACTATTTTGCTACAAAACTTCAAACCCAAATTTTCAAAAACTTATTTTTATAAAAGCTAAAACCAACGCATTTATAAGGAATTATTTTTTGAACCAGGGCCCGTGGCACGGGCGCTTCCCCACTAGTACTCTGTATAAGAGGCTAGAAGCAGAAAGATGTCCGTTAAGATCTCTGCTTGCCTAAAGGGTAGTTTGGTATTTCAGTTAAAATGGAGTAACATAATTGGCCAAACAGGAATGTTACTGTAGCTGCTTTAGAAATTTCTATATGTTGTGACAAAATCACCCTTCTGCTTATGTCATATTTCATACTCTTTCATTAGCGACATGGCCCACAATTGACAACGTGTTCTCTCCATTTATTGCCTTTCACTGACCACTTATTCACCTTTTCTCTCTCTTTGCTAATTATTATACACACACAGGTTTCAAATCAAGTATTTTGTTTTTTTAATCTTTGCCTTTTTTCCACAGAAGTTTAAAGCTAACATTTTACATTTAAAATCAAGAAAAAAGACTAAAATAAAATAAAATAATCCACATTTTATTCTTCAAATAAAATAAATATAACTCCACCTCAAATTATCTAAGTTATATAGATTATTCCACCAATAATTCTGCAGGTAGTACTACTTTTTATTCTAACTCTTTATTAGATTTCTTCTTTAGTTAGTATTTGAAAAGTAAAAAACAAAACTAATTAAAATATTATATGTAAATGTGAGTTTTATTATTTCTTACATTCTACAATGCAGATAATATAAGAGAAGAAAAGATTCTGGATATTTATGATCTAAAACATTATGCATAAGATATATAATTATTAGATTTTTTAAGCTTGTGATATTAAATATGTCATAATATTTGTGTGACAATAAAAGATTATCATCAGGAATAACATAAAAGTTTAAGTTAAATTACTTCTAAATTTACAAAAGGATGATTTTCACTAAATTGACTTGAAAAACTAGGCTCAAATAAACTGAAATGGAGAAGATACTTCACGTTGTAACATGGATTGTTGGGCCCATGCAGCACGGGCCAACGACATTTTTTTTGTGCGGATTGCCCTTGAAAAGCACTGGTATTTAATTTTGCGCGACTTATCTTGGGCTACGGGTTAGAACCAACCCGTTAAAAAAAAAAAAAAAAAAGAAATTTCGCGAGGTAGAATTTTGAATGGAAAACTTACTTGCAGGCAGAGTTTTGAATGTAAAACTCTTCTTGAAGGTACCTTAAGGTAGAGTACAAAATGAATGTTGTACAAGTAATGCAGAATTTTATACGGACACTAAAGTTTCCTATACTTTTTTTTTATGACAAGGAAACCCGCAGCCGCTACCCTTCGGGTGCGCACAGGATAAACCCCACTCCTGTGCAATAGCCCGCAAACTACATAGGAGAGGTAACCCGCACTAGGCAAAACCGATGCGACGAGCTCGACCCAGAAGACAAATAGAAGTGACATGCCACATGACATCCACCTCATCAAATGTGTCCATCTTGATCAACTTTAACGGTGGAGGGTATATTTGTGCCCAAAGTATAACGACAAGGGTATATTTGAACTCAAAGTATAACGAGGGGTATATTTGGCCCTTTTCCGATAGTACAGGGGCATATTTGACCCTTTTCCATTTTACAATTGCTTTAAAAGAGGGTTTTTTTTGGGGGGGGGGGGGGGGTGTGGTTAGGGGGGAATTTTTGTTCCAAAATTAATTTTAAGGATGGGGTGGGGGAAATTTTTATTCCAAAATTAATTTTAAGGACAATTAAAGTCCAATAGGTAGATGGAGGGATATTTTTAACTCAAAAATTAACGTTAAGAACAATTAGAAATCAATAGCTAAAAAAGGGTAAACTTAAGTCATTTCAAATACTTAGATTTTTTACCCTTTTCCATTCTTTGAGAAAATGATAATTTTCTCCTAAGAAATATATATTTTTGCAAAAGTCCTCCAAACGTGGATATTGGGGTTTAGACATGACCCTAGACCTGTATACTATCAAAAAGAATAAGCACACGGAAAAGGACATGGACCATAGCCTATTTAACAAGATGAAGGGCGATATTATTTAGTATAAAAATAGCTTATAAAAACTGCTTATATAGTTTTATTAAACCACAAAAATGTTAACATAAATAATCTACAACTCGTTACTCCGATGGTAAACGTTCTTGCACCAACATATAATAAAAAGCAACAATAAATTCTAATATATCTAAAATCTAACAATTTCTAATACATCTAAAATTGGGAGCGAGATTGAACAAATGACCAACTCCTTAGCGACTTTGTAAGCTTATCTATAACTCTAAATATCGACAACGAGATTGACTTTGTAAGCTTATCTATAACTCTAAATATGTAACAGAAATTCAATTTGTTATGGAGCATGTCCTCTGAATTTGTTCAAGGTTTTCTTTGTATTCTCCATAGTTCCATAATTGGTAGGGCTGTGCATATCACCAGCAATGAAAAATGTGAGGAATCATAGGCCAAATAGAGGCAAAGCTCCAGTTAAAATGCATTAAATTAGTAGGCAAATGAAATATTCCACACAAGTCACACTAGTCTGACCATTTAAGTATTCAAGAGGTCACTAAGTGATTGAAATGGGTGAGCTTCTAAACAAATAGAATATTAGTACTTAATTCTTTCTCTAGCAAACGATCTCAAAAGTTCAATTTCAGAATTAAACAGAATCACATAAAGCAGTACATGCTTTTTTAATGGGGACTAAAAGACTTATGAAATTAAGCATGCTTTGTTTAATTAAAATGTTGAAAGTAATCAGAATACAGAGTGTTCCTAACTCCAGAAACTGAAGACATGCTTCCAATGAGTAAAAGATTCAAAAGTTAATTCCTTCATCACACAACCATTTTAGTGAACTTTTGGGTTTTATCACTTAAAGAAGTTAGGACTACAAGATGTGTAAAGGTCAAGAGAAAGGTCATCAAAAAACTATGATGTAAAACTGAAAATTTCAAATGCTAAACACTGAAATGACATTGCAGCAAGAGACTCAACGCCATGTAAGTGGTGTGCAAGTTTATTGAACGTTGGTTCTAGAGCTTGGCACTGCCCACACCATGGTGCATAGATCTAACAAAAAGATGTTGAATTGCATACAAAATTTTGATCCCCCAATTGATTACAAAAAACCAATGAAAAAATAAAATCATTTCTTGACCATACCTCAAGAAGCGCATCTTTTGACTCATTTGGAACGATTTCATCAAAATTGTTCCCAACCAAGACTCTCACATCCGCATCATTCTGTGATATTACAGACACGGAGTTGAATCAGAACGTTATGATAAGCTAAATTAAAGGTCAGAAGGAAATTGCAGCTTCCATAGGAATAAATGACACATTCAGTAACCAACCATTTGTAACAATTAAATCAAGAATCAATGATAAAATTGCACATTATCAGTAACAAAAATCAAGGTCTCAAAAAATCTTATAGTGCCCATCATAATGTGGAATAAGTGTATCGTGTGGAGCATCTCCAGTGACCCCAAAATAATCTGATACTGGTCTTCCAACTTCATTGTCGTCCATTTTTACAAAAGCGAAGCTATGCTTCATTTGACCATGGCAAAGAGTACGCTCTGTTACTTAATTGATAGTCCCAAAAAGTAAAGGGATCAAAGATTTGGATATTTGGGAGTAAACTGTGTGATGGATAGGTAGTAATCACTAATCAGGTCCTGTTACATAATTTACTTGATAATTGCAAACTAATGAACAGAGAAAAAACACTCAAACTTTAAACCGAAGCCTTAGAATTCATGATCTCGAGCCTTGATCAACCTACTCCAATATCAATTGTTATAAACTAATTAGGAGGGTTCAACCTAAAAAGACTTACAGTATTTCTCTATCGAACTATATGTAATAAAGAAATGACGGTGCTGTCATACGTTTTGAGACTGAATAAAGCTTCATTACCTTTCCCTTGAAAAGTTTTGCAGCATCTCGAAATGTTGGGAACAACTTATCCGTATCAATTGCTGTAGCGAAAATGCAAAACCTGCAAAGAATATAGGGGACAATCAATACATTATTAACCATATAACTAGACGAGGAAGATGCACGTCAAACAAAAGTCATAATAGTTAAACAAATGATCTAATCTTACCGGCTTCTTAATTGGACTGGCAAAAATTGAAAGGGCGGTATCTTTAGTAAAAGCTGTCACTAAAGTAAGCTTGTTGGCAGAAACAAACTTAGCTGTTGTAGATTTTCTAATTGACCATCTGAATGGCAAATGAAAAAGATAATAAGAATGTCTCCCTGTTGAGACAATATTCAATTCTAGTATCTAAAAATAGAGATAAAAGGAGTAGCTAACCATAATGCACCACTTTCTCTACTGAAGGACATATATATTTGTTGTGCGGATCATCTTCATTCCATCACATTATATATAAAATGAGAACTGCAACAAGGAGGGAAAACAATTTCAGAACCTGGAAGACATGATCTGCTACATACAATCCAAGGTTAAGAAGTAGAATCCAGAATATCTCATTGGCACGCTTCTATGGCTTCTTCCTTTCAGGCTTCAGCATTTTCAGAGGTGAATTCATATCTAACAAAGGTGTCATTAACAGTTTATTCTATTTCCTTAGTGATATTCTTCAGACATGTTATATTAAACATGACAACTAATCAAACAAGGAAACATACAAGAGCAACAAGAAATTTTTTTGAGTACTAAACCTGGCAAATGATACACAAGCTAGCTATACAATTGAAGAGCTTAAATCATATTAAAAATTTCTAAGAATGTTTGAAGTAGCTGGATATCATTTTCCAGCTAATACTTGACCGAGTAATCAGCTTTTAGGTTTGAAAATAAAGTAAGTATATCGATTTAATCCTATATCTAAGTATATCGATTTAATCCTATATCCTTTCCAATATGTTCGTTACACTTTCACTTGTTTATGGATTTGTTAACATGTTTCTATTCTATTCATCACTTTCCTCCACTGATTTCATCACATTCTTAAGGGGCATGAATTAACAAATGCTACAGAAAATACACAGAGAAATCCCAAATGCATAGAGAAACCCCAAATACACTGAAAAATCCCAAATCAGCAGTGAAAATTCAAATTTAAGCAAGATGAAAGAAATACCAAAAAAACTCAAGGGCGGAGGAAAATCGCAATCAAGCCAATAGCAAACCAAAACAGTAGGCAACAACAGCACCTCAACAAAAAGCGCAACCAAATCAAAAGTTAAGCAATAACGATTAATTACAGTAACTGACTCAACAAAGAGAATATAGAACCAATAGTGCTGGTGCACCACTTCTAACTTCTTAGATAATCTAGAACCATTAAAATTTAGATATCAGTTGTTATACTAACGTGGTTCACTACTAATTTTGCATCCAACATAATTACAGTAACTTTATTTACTTCAACAAAGATGTGGAATTCCTTCAAGGAGAATGGCAAATGATGTGGAGTTCACAAGTATTGATTAAACAAGTATTGATTCAAGTAAACTTCTCCCTATATTCACCATTGAAGAGCTTCACTTAGATAATTAAGGCATTAGATATCTGAGCGATCACACTCTTCACATGGTATTTGACAACTTAGTGACACTATCATTTTAAAACAGCCCACCCAGAGTCCATTGCTTAAATCCAAGGGAAAAAATTAAAATAACCAAGAATTGCCCTGTTACCTGAGAATGAGATCAACAGGTACCTTGTGTTTAGAATAGAGAGAGACATTTCATGAAGAGGCCTAAGAAACCATAAAAATGAAGAACGATCATAGCAATATCAGGCATCCAACTTCTACAAAATGGTAAAAGAAAATAAATAATGGAGTAATCAAACTTGCAATTAAAAGAGGATTCCCAGAGTCCACTCTAGTCTCAAGGAAACAAGATATTACTTGCAAAGCTCCTCGACTTGGCTGCGATGTTGAGTAATTGCTCCCTCATTTCATCTTCTTTGATTTGAATATCTGATCGGATAGATGCTTCCTACATCAAAGAAACATGAAATTACTGGTAAAAATACAAATGAACATAAGAATTCTCAAGATATTTTCAAGGCTAACCTCGATTTTCTCCTTTTAGTGACAAATTTTTGCTAGCATAGGAAACAAATTTCATGCGTGCTTGTTGGTGAAATGAGAGCAGCTACTCATCTGTCCCTGCTATCTCTCTCTTTTTATTTCTATTTCTCTTTCTCTTTCTTGAAGCATCGTCCATTTTTCTTGATGGGCTATCACAAACTCTAGTCAGCTCAACATTTTGAGATTCATGGTCCTTTTGAACTGCCATTGCTGCTTGATCCACCTCTACATCTTTATTCTCATTGCCCGAGTGTAGTCCCCTGTCTGTTGCAATGTTATGCTCAGCAGACGCTTGCAAATGTCCAAAAGTGAGTGACGGCTCTGGTTGCTCAAGTTCCATAGAGCACCAAATTTCAGTTGTCACTGCAGTATCATTATTCTCATACTCCAGGACAATTCCCCTATAAGCTCCCGGTCCGTACACTGAATACACC
>NC_081353.1:37762542-37789249 GCF_029784015.1 Lycium ferocissimum | reverse complement strand
TTATGCAAATTATTATTTTTCTTCCGTAAATTTTATTTTGCACGATATCATCACATTTTTCTTTAAAATCTTAGCAATATTTTTAGTGTTCTTAAATTCAAACATCGCATTCGCATCTTTTAGCCTTAATTAATTAACCTAAGTTTGGTCGGATAACCGTAAGTTAGCGGATTCTAAAGGATGCCTAACCCTTCCCTTTAGGATATATAGAACCCTTACCTAGAATGCATACACCGATTACGGACTATTAACGGAGGTTTAGTTAGCTTTACCTTAGTTAATAATTAGTGCCCTAATTCACCTTAAAATCAATTAGGTGGCGACTCCTTAACATAAGCAATATAGGAATCTCCAATACGTTGTACTCCGCTTTAACCCGGTTAAAATGGGGTATAACATATGGTTGATAATGTGTTGATTGTCCCTATATTCTTAGCGGGTTTTGCTTTTCGCCACCTAATATGTAAGTCTTTTAGGTTGAACCCTCCTAATTAGTTTATGGCAATTGATATTGGACTAGGTTGATTAAGGCGTTCCTAGGATCATGAATTCTAAAAAATACCTATTTAAACAGATTGGTGGACAGTACATGAATCTCAAAATGTTGAGCTGACTAGAGTTTGTGATAGCCCATCAAGAAAATTGGAGGATGCTTCAAGAAAGAGAAAGAGAAAAAGAAAGAGAAATAGAAATAAAAAGAGAAAGATAGCAGGGACAGATGAATAGCTGCTCTCATTTCACCAACAAGCACGCATGAAATTTGAGAAACATCTTCCTTTGCTAGCAAAAATTTGTCACTGAAAGGAGAAAATCGAGGTTAGCCTTGAAAATATCTTGAGAATTCTTATGTTCATTTGTATTTTTACCAGTAATTTCATGTTTCTTTGATGTAGGAAGCATCTATCCAATCAGATATTCAAAACAAAGAAGATGAAATGAGGGAGCAATTACTCAACATCAGAGCCAAGTGCGAGGAGCTTTGCAAGTAAGATCTTGTTTCCTTGAGACTAGAGTGGAAGGGAATCCTCTTTCTAATTGCAAGTTTGATTACTCCATTAATTTATTTTCTTTTTACCATTTTGTCGAGAAAGGTGCCTGATATTGCTATGATCGTTCTTCATTTTTTTGGTTTCTTTAGGCCTCTTCAATGTCTCTTTCAGTATAGCTAAACACAAGGTACCTGTTGATATCATTCTCAGGTAACAGGGCAATTCTGGTTATTTTAATTTTTTCCCTTGGATTTTAAGTATGGACTCTGGAAATTGTTTTAAAATGATAGCGTATACTATTATAGACAAATACATGGTTTTATCTTTAGGTTTGTGCTATGTTTCTCGAGTATACTTGATCACATGATATTATTTTATGCTGCTGCAGATGGGCAATGCATTTATGGTCTAAGTACCATTGCTTGTCCTACTACAAAGGTATCTTGAAGCAACTGGTTCCCACATCAGAATTTCCAAAGTCAAAATGAAATTTATTCATGGTAATTTGGAAATGAATTTTAACCTTTAAGTACTGTTGCTTGTCCTGCTGCAAAGTCCCAAACTCTCTCCCATGCTGCGAAAAGATGATGTAGTAACAACTGAAATTGGCTGCTCCATGGTATTTGAGAAACTAGAGCCATCATGCACTTCTAGTTCGCAGGCGTCTGCTGAGCATAACATTGCAACAGACCGGGACCACATTCGGGCTAAGAGAATGAAGATCTAAGAGGTGGATCAAGTAGAAATGGTTTTGTTTTGCATCAAATATCGGGTTTGTCCTCCTTGACTCAATTTGATATTCGTAACTGCAATATATTGGGTGGACTTGCTGAGTATCTTGAATCTTTGCAATCCTTGCTATATGCGGATTGTCATTTAACCAAGCTGAAGTCTCCAGATTTTTCACATTCTCGGTGGACAACTGAAACATCAGTCCTCAGGAAATAAGAATTAAAATTGCATGTATACTCCACTGTAAGCTGCCTAAAGAGTTAAAATAACTACATTAACGTTAGTTCTTCAATGGTGCCATTGTCTACTCCATTGTGAGCTACCTTTGTAATTATGCACTGTTGGTGGCAGCAATTTTTTGAGTCTTTGTTTCATGTTGAATATCATTCTTAGTGGAACAAAACATGGTTTCAATACGAATGTGAAACATTTTGATTGACATCTGAGTTCTAGTAAAAATTTCATGGCTTCGTTGACCCATAAGTTTCATTTATGTTTTTGAATTACATTAGTATTTTCTTTATAAATTATGTCAGAGTTGGATTTTTGATCGATTTGGGGATTAGATTAATGCACATGTCTCATAAATTTCCTATGCGAGCTTCAATATTGAGTTCTCTCTCTTTCACCTTTTAGCCTTCTGGGCTCCTGGAGAAAAAAAAAAAAGAAGAGAATGAATATTTTAGATGATAAAAGCAATGGTCTGGGGTGGGCTGTTTGAAATAAGCGGTAATTTTTGTGTGTCCCGGTCCTAATACATACCATGTGAAGCGTGTGATCGCTCAGATATCTAATGCCTTAATTATCTGATATATATAATAACTTATCGATGTCACTAAAAGTTTCAATACGAGCAAGGAAAGGGAGAAGTTTAGTTGAATCAATACTTGTGAACTCCACATCATTTGCCATTCTCCTTGAAGGAATTCCACATCAGAGTGCCACATCTTTGTTGAAGTAAATAAAGTTACTGTAATTATGTTTGGATGCAAAGTTAGTAGTGAACCACGTTAGTATAACAACTGATATCTAAATTTTAATGGTTCTAGATTATCTAAGAAGTTAGAAGTGGTGCACCAGCACTATTGGTTCTATATTCTCTTTGTTGAGTCACAGTCGTTATTGCTTAACTTTTGATTTGGTTGCGCTTTTTGTTGAGGTGCTGTTGTTGCCTACTGTTTTGGTTTGCTATTGGCTTGATTGCGATTTTCCTCCGCCCTTGAGTTTTTTTGGTATTTCTTTCATCTTGCTTGAATTTGAATTTTCTCTGCTGATTTGGGATTTTTCAGTGTATTTGGGGTTTTCTCTATGCATTTGGGATTTCTCTGTGTATTTTCTGTAGCATTTGTTAATTCATGCCCCTTAAGAATGTGATGAAATCAGTGGAGGAAAGTGATGAATAGAATAGAAACATGTTAACAAATCCATAAACAAGTGAAAGTGTAACGAACATACTGGAAAGGATATAGGATTAAATCGATATACTTACTTTATTTTCAATCCTAAAAGCTTATTACTCGGTCAAGTATTAGCTGGAAAATGATATCCAGCTACTTCAAACATTCTTAGAAATTTTTTAATATGATTTAAGCTCTTCAATTGTATAGCTAGCTTGTGTATCATTTGCCAGGTTTAGTACTCAAAAAAATTCTTGTTGCTCGTGTATGTTTCCTTGTTTGATTAGTTGTTATATTTAATATAACATGTCTGAAGAATATGACTAAGGAAACA
Source organism: Lycium ferocissimum (assembly GCF_029784015.1). Lineage (NCBI taxonomy): Eukaryota > Viridiplantae > Streptophyta > Magnoliopsida > Solanales > Solanaceae > Lycium > Lycium ferocissimum. The sequence goes on along the minus strand of NC_081353.1, from coordinate 37,785,797 downwards.
AAATAAACTGTTAAATGACACCTTTGTTAGATATGACTTCACCTCTGGAAATTCTGAAGCCTGAAAGGAAGAAGCCATAGAAGCGTGCCAATGAGATATTCTGGATTCTACTTCTTAACCTTGGATTGTATGTAGCAGATCATGTCTTCCAGATTCTGAAATTGTTTTCCCTCCTTGTTGCAGTTCTCATTTTATATCTTTAATGTGATGGAATGAAGATGATCCGCACAACAAATATATATGTCCTTCAGTAGAGAAAGTGGTGCATTATGGTTAGCTACTCCTTTTATCTCTATTTTTAGATACTAGAATTGAATATTGTCTCAACAGGGAGACATCCTTATTATCTTTTTCATTTGCCATTCAGATGGTCAATTAGAAAATCTGCAACAGCTAAGTTTGTTTCTGCCAACAAGCTTCCTTTAGTGACAACTTTTACTAAAGATACCGCCCCTTCAATTTTTGCCAGTCCAATTAAGAAGCAGGTAAGATTAGATCATTTGTTTAACTATTATGACTTTTGTTTGACGTGCATCTTCCTCGTCTAGTTATATGGTTAATAATGTATTGATTGTCCCCTATATTCTTTGCAGGTTTTGCATTTTCGCTACAGCAATTGATACGGATAAGTTGTTCCCAACATTTCGAGATGCTGCAAAACTTTTCAAGGGAAAGGTAATGAAGCTTTATTCAGTCTCAAATGTATGACAGCACCGTCATTTCTTTATTACATATAGTTCGATAGAGAAATACTGTAAGTCTTTTAGGTTGAACTCTCCTAATTAGTTTATAACAATTGATATTGGAGTAGGTTGATCAAGGCTCGAGATCATGAATTCTAAGGCTTCGGTTTAAAGTTTGAGTGTTTTTTCTCTGTTCATTAGTTTGCAATTATCAAGTAAATTATGTAACAGGACCTGATTAGTGATTACTACCTATCCATCACACAGTTTACTCCCAAATATCCAAATCTTTGATCCCTTTACTTTTTGGGACTATCAATTAAGTAACAGAGCGTACTCTTTGCCATGGTCAAATGAAGCATAGCTTCGTTTTTGTAAAAATGGACGACGATGAAGTTGGAAGACCAGTATCAGATTATTTTGGGGTCACTGGAGATGCTCCACACGATACACTTATTCCACATTATGATGGGCACTATAAGATTTTTTGAGACCTTGGTTACTGAATGTGCAATTTTATCATGATTCTTGATTTAATTCTTGGTTACTGAATGTGCACTATAAGCTGCAATTTCCTTCTGACCTTTAATTTAGCTTATCATAACGTTCTGATTCAACTCCGTGTCTGTAATATCACAGAATGATGCGGATGTGAGAGTCTTGGTTGGGAACAATTTTGATGAAATCGTTCCAAATGAGTCAAAAAATGCGCTTCTTGAGGTATGGTCAAGAAATGATTTTATTTCGTTGGTGTTTGTAATCAATTGGGGGATCAAAATTTTAGTATGCAATTCAACATCTTTTTGTTAGATCTATCCACCATGGTGTGGGCAGTGCCAAGCTCTTGAACCAACGTTCAATGAACTTGCACACCACTTACGTGGCATTGAGTCTCTTGCTGCAATGTCATTTTGGTGTTTAGCATTTGAAATTTTCAGTTTTACATCATAGTTTTCTGATGACCTTTATCTTGAGGTATTCACATCCATGTATTGTTGATATGTCCTAACTTCTTTAAGTGATAAAACCCAAAAGTTCACTAAAATGGTTGTGTGATGAAGGAATTAACTTTTGAATCTTTTACGTTTTCACTCATGAAGCATGTCTTCAGTTTCTGGAGTTAGGAACACTCTGTATTCTGATTACTTTCAACATTTTAATTAAAAAAAGCATGCTTAGGTTCATAAGTCTTTTAGTCCCCATTACAGTACTGCATGTAATTACACACACACACACTATATATATATATATATATATATATATATATATATATATATATATATATATATATATATATATATATATCTATATATGTTTAGAAGCTCACCCATTTCAATCACTTAGTGACCTCTTGAATACTTAAATGGTCAGACTAGTGTGACTTGAGTGGAATATTTCATTTGCCTACTAATTTAATGCATTTTAACTGAGTTAAGCCTCTATTTGGCCTATGTCCTACACATTTTTCATTGCTGGTGATATGCACAGCCCTATGAACATGATTATGGAACTATCGGAGAATACACTTGTAAATGAAGCTTGAAACATGCCTGGAAACATGCTTCATAAAAATTCAATCTCGTTTCATGAAATAACTTATATTTAGAGTTATCTTGAGATAAGATAGTTACAAATCAATCTCATTGTCGACATTTAGATATTATAGATAAGCATTTTTATTACAAAGCATGCAAGCAAGAATACAAAGTTGGTTTTCATGGATTCTGTTCAATAATCATAATGAGTATCAAGAACCCAATTTAGATAGCTATTACAAATTGTCATAGATTTTTAGATATATTAGAATTTATTGTTGCTTTTTATTATATGTTGGTGCAAGAACGTTTACCATATTTATATAAGTAGTTGTAGATTATTTGTCATGTAATTTTTGGTTTAGCTTTATGAGAGGATTTTCATTATCGTAGCTACAGTTTGTTCAAAGGGAACTAAATACTAAATCATATCGTCCTTCATCTTGTTAAATATGGTTATGGTCCACTGTCCTTTTTGTGCTTATTTTTTGATTGTAAATAAGTCATGTCTGAAAAACTAGAGTTTTTCCAATATCCTCGTTTGGAGGATTTATTTAGTCTTTAAAAATATAAATCTTATAGAAGAAAATTACATTTACCTGGAAGAAACCTTGGAAAAAGTAAAAATTAAGTATTTGAAATGAGACTTAAGATTTACCCTTTCTTTAGCTATTGATTTCTAATTGTTTTAGACGTTATTTTGAGTTAAAAATATGTCTAATATTGCCTCGATATCTACCTTTTGGAGACTTTAATTGTCCTTTAAAATTAATTTTTCAAATTATCAAAATCAACCCCCCCCCCCCCCCTTTCGTAATACGTACAAACTTTCAAATTTTTTCTAAAGCTAATTTAACATGAGTTCTAAGAAAGGGTTTATGCTCTTCCGGATTTTGGAACTCCCGGTGACCATAATTTTTTTGCTTTATCAAGCTCTTATAAGCTCGCTCACGATTTATCCAAGAGAAGAGATCAAAGCATATCCTTCCGGATACATCAAATGTCAACTTTGTGTTCCTTAAAGTTTGATAGTAGGCTTTCAAAATCCATCCCCTTTTTCAAATTCGGGGGGAATTCCATTTTGTGTGTGGCCTTTTGGGGATTTTTGGGCCATGTTGGACTTCAATGTCTTCTCTCTTTTCATGCGGATTTTCCTCCATTACGGGTGTGGTGCTGATTTCCTCTTGTTGGATAATAGTCTGAGTTTAACAGCAACTTCGCGCTCGAATCAATTGTCTTTAACTTTGATGCTATGGTAGATAATTGTTGGGCAAGAGAAAAAAGTCTTCTTGAGATAGAGGATCTCGGTATTGACCATGTTGGATCGATCCATTATGATACCTTGATAGTAACCGAAGTAGAGAACCGATGAAATAGAACGAGAGAAATATTTTTTTCTTGTGAATCTTAAACACAATTACACCAACGCTTGACTAATATGATCGGACTATATGTATTTAAATCTGATATTTCATACCCAAATAACTAATCCTAAACATATTTATAGAAAACATAATTAAGATAAACTAGGTTAACTGTTAATTGCTAATTTTGCTGGAGAAAATCAAGGGATTTGCTGGACAACTGCTGTAGAAGATGTGTTTGTCCAAAATTCTTCTCTCCTTTTTGTCGATATTTTCTCCTAGTAAGTCTTGAGAGTTGGTCTGTATCATACACTTATTCACATTCTGATGGGCACTATAAGATTTTTGTTGACCATTGGTTACTGAAGATTTAATCTTAATTGCTGCACTGTAAGCTGCAGTTGACTTTTAATTTTTATAACGTTGTGATTCTTGGTGAATATAAATGATGAGATATCCTTTTGGGAACTCAAAATCGTTCCAAATGACTAAAATTTGGTATGAACAACTTTTTTTTTCGGTTGGTTCTTGTAATCAATTGGGGGATCATTGTTTTAGTATGCAATCGTAGACTAAGCACCATGCTGGGCAGTGCCAAGCTCTTGAACCAACGTTCCCTGAACTTGCAGACCATTTTTGGCGTTGAGTCTCTTTGCAATGTCATTTGGCATTTGAAATTTTCAGTTTTACATCATAGTTTTCTGATGACCTTTCTCTTGAGGTATTCACATCCATGTATTGTTTATATGGCCTAACTTTTTTAAGTGATAAAACCCAAAAGTTCACTAAAATGGTTGTGTGATGAAGGAATTAACTTTTGAATCTTTTACTCATTGGAAGCATGTCTTCAGTTTCTGGAGTTAGGAACACTTTGTATTCTGATTACTCTCGACATTTTAATTAAAAAAAGCATGCTTAGGTTCATAAGTCTTTTAGTCCATTCCAGTACTGCATGTAATTCTGAATTGAACTTTGAGTTCATTTGCTAGAGAAAGAACAAGTACTAATAATCTATTTGTTTAGAAGCTCACCCATTTCAATCACTTTGTGACCTCTTTAATACTTAAATTGTCTGACTTGTGTGGAATATTTCATTTGCCTACTAATTTAATGCATTTTAACTGGAGTTTGCCTCTATTTGGCCTATGATTCCTCACATTTTTCATTGCTGGTGATATGCACAGCCCTACCAATTATGGAACTATGGAGAATACAAAGAAGCTCTGAACGCATGCCTGTAGACATGCTCCATAACAAATTCAATCTCGTTGGCGATATTTAGAGTTATAGATAAGCTTACAAGGTCAATCTCGTTGTCGATATTTAGAGTTATAGATAAGCTTACAAAGTCGCTAAGGAGTTGGTCATCTGTTCAATCTCGCTCCCAATTTTAGATGTATTAGAAATTGTCAAATCTTAGATATATCAGAATTTATTGTTGCTTTTTATTATATGTTTATTTTTACCATTGTAGTTGTACATTTTTATTAACATTTTTGTGGTTTAATAAAACTATTATTATTTTTTTTTTTTATCTATTTTTTCTAAATAATATCGCCCTTCATCTTGTTAAATAGGCTATTCCATTCTTTTTCCGTGTGCTTATTCTTTTTGATAGTATCTCTCCATGTCTAAACCCAATATCACGTTGGAGGACTTTTAAAAAAAAATCTATATTTTTTAGGAGAAAATTATCATTTTCTCAAAGATTAATCTTTTTTAAAAAATCTAAGTATTTGAAATGACTTAAGTTTACCCTTTTTTCTATTGATTTCTAATTGTTCTTAACGTTAATTTTTGAGTTAAAATTATCCCTCCATCTACCTATTGGACTTTTTTGTCCTTAAAATTAATTTTGAATAAAAATTCCCCCCTGATTACCACACAATGACCATCTTTTCTGGAAAAGCTGGTCAAAGTCATTGTAAAATCGGAACCCCTCGTTATAAGTCAAATATAGTCGTAATAACTTTGGGTAGCAAATATATTCTTTCGTTATCTTTGAGTTCAAATATGGGCCTTTGAGAACGGCCACAAATATAATGTAAGTTTTAAAGTGACCAAGATGGACACTCCATGGATCCAATTGGCATCGCCACTTTATTTGTTCTTTTATTATTTTCTTCTTTCATAAAACATTTCGTCAAATTTATGTTTGTTTGTTGGGTCCTTCGTTGATTTGTGAATATTGCATGTGGACCGGTTTAGGTTGTTGTTACGCGCATCGAAAGTGGTGGGGATGCATAAAAAAAAAGTATAGGAAAAGGAGATAAAAATTCTGCATTGCTTGTACAACATTCATTTTTCGTGTAAAACTTGCTTAACTAATATGATCTATGTGTAATTAATACATTGTTTAGCAGAGGTATTAAACTTCGGATATTTCAATGGTGAACTTAGATGTTGTATGCTAATTTTTATAACTTATTTTGACCCCCCATCCTATTTGTAAAAAAAAAAAGAAAAAAATTGGTTGCGAGATTTTAATGGGATTGCTTCTATTTACATTAGTTTCTTTTCTAGATTGTTTGTGTTCTTAGTGAATATATAGCTGAGATATCCTTCTTCTCAAAACAAAGGACTAAAATTTGCGAGCATGAACAATTCTTCAATACTGACATTGTTTACTCACATTCTGGCTGCTTTGTGCTAAGTGTAGTGGGGGGGGGGGGGAGTTAATAGTCATATTGGCTAATTGCACCGCATGTTTTTACTTCCTTTCTACTTCTGGACTTTGGCATTTGTATTGGGCTTTGCTTGACTTAGTATCTCAATCCATGAGAATTTTGTTTTTGCTCATGTGTTTGCAAGTGAATCGATATGTAAATGTATGTAGTGTGAAATGATGAAATTCAACATAATCTTATTCGTTCACCTCTCTTTTATTGTGCAAATCCGTCAGATATATATAGTGTCAAATGAATCATCTTCCGAGCACTAACATTGTCAAGACTATAACTACTTATAATGTGTATTATTGAATTACCTTGAAGTCCTACCGGATTGTTAAGACTTACGTGTAACGTTTTAGAACTCGTGTTGTTGAGCTGCCTAAAAACCCTATTGGATTGTCATGACTTGAAATTGTTTACAACATGTGTTGTTGAATTGCCTTGATATCCTAATGGATTGACATGACTTTGCACTATATTTATTCTACTTATCTTGTTAGATTGATCACAAATTCTATCGCATTGACATGCTTTATATTATTTGCATACTACCAATCTTGCTAGATTGTTCAATTAATTGGTCGGATTGACACGATTTGTTTGTGTTGTTCATCAAGGTGTTCTTCTAATTTGCAATTCCAATTTCGATAAAAACCACCCAAAATCTGCTCCAAATGATCTAAATTTGAAACAAAGCCTCCAAAAAAAATCCTGAATCACCAATTTAGTCAAAAAAAAAAACAAATTAAGAATATCCTTAGTCTTCTTCACCACTATCTAAAGACAAACAATGGAGTTTTGAGATTCTTAAAGCAAATCACTAAATTATTGTTTGAACTAAAAAATTCAGCGCAATTTTCTTATCATCTTAAATTTAGGTGATTGGATTTATATCAACGGAAATCATAAACTTCATGCACAATAAAGGGATATGATAAAGTTTTTTCAATTAAACTAATAAATGGAGTTTATTTTCCCATCTTATCCTACTTACCATCATTTATAGTTGATATTATAAAAATCGTTTTCTTATTTTTGTATCAGCTTATGATCTAAACGATTCGTACATATACCCTAGTTGTCTACATGTTCCTCAATGCTAACTCCCAAAAGAACGGGGGATTTAATAATCAACGCTCGAACAATTTTAACAATTATCAATCATTAACTTTGAATTTCTATCCTAAACAAGAGTTTCAAGCTTTTTAAATTAAACAACTATAGTCTTTTTGGTGAAGAAGAAGAGTTAGAGAAGGAACGGTAAAATGATAAAAATATCTGAAGAAGAAGAGTTAGAGAAGGAACAGTAAAATGATAAAAATAACAAGTACATTGTAAAAAATCATACAATGTATAAATAATCAAAAATTAATTGCAACAAAGTAAAAGACGGGGCACACAAATTAAAGACCAGTCAGTCGAAGGCACAAAAATTAAAGACCAGTCGGTATGTCTCTATACTAGATGTCATTGGCCCGTGCTACACGGGCCCAACAATCCGTGTTACAACGTAAAGTATCTTCTCCATTTCAGTTTATTTGAGCCTATTTTTTCAAGTCAATTTAGCGAAAATTATTTTTTGCAAATTTAGAAGTAATTTAACTTAAACTTTTATGTTATTCCTGATGATAATCTTTTATTGTCACACAAATGTTGTGACATATTTAATATCACAAGCTTAAAAAATCTAATATTTATATATTTGTTATGACATATTTTAGATCATAATTTTCAGAATCTTTTCTTCTCTTATATTATCTGCATTGTAGAATGTAAGAAATAATAAAACTCACATTTACATATAATATTTTAATTAGTTTTGTTTTTTTACTTTCAAATACTAACTAAAGAAGAAATCTAATAAGATTAGAATAAAAAGTAGTACTACCTTGAATTATTTGGAATAATCTATATAACTTAGATAGAGTTATATCTAATAAAGAGTTAGACATTTAAGAAAAGTAAGACTTTTGAAACTTGTGGTTCAAAATAAGCCTTGAAAATTTGTAGAATCAAAAGTAGTGAATTTGCCAAATTAGGAAAAATCATTCATATAACGGGACTAAAAAGGAAATAAGTTCAAATAAATTGAAACAGAGGGAGTATTTATTTTATTTGAAGAATTATATGTGGATTATGTTTTTTTATTTGATATATTTTAGTTTTTTTTTTCTTGAATTTAAATATAAAATGTTAAGCTTTAAACTTTTGTGGAAAAAATGCAAAGAATAAAAACAAAAAAATGCTTAATTTGTAACTTCTGTGTGTATAATTAGCAAAGAGAGAGAAAAGGTGAATAAGTGGTGAGTGAAAGGCAATGAATGGAGAGAAGACGTGGTCAGTTGTGGGTAATGAAATAGTTGAACTATGACATAAGCAGAAGGTGATTTTGTCAGAACATATAGAAATTCATAAAGCAGCTACAGTGACATTCCTGCTTGGCCAATTATGTTACTCCATTTTAATTGAAATTACCAAACTACCCTTTAGGCAAGTAGAGATGTCGACGGACACCTCTCTGCTTCTAGCCTCTTATACATAGTACTAGAGGTGCTTAGCCCATGCTGTGCACGGTCCTAATAGTTCACTATTAACATAATATTTTTGTCCTTTGTTTCACTAAATTGGAAAAGCATATTAAACATTGTATATTTAATCTTCACCAATTAAAAATTAATATAAAAAACATAAAAGTTACTGTTAATTCGTTATCTTTTAATCTTACGGCAAAAAAAGAAAATGTTCTTAGAAGCATGTTTGCAGCTCTAATTAATTTATAAATCTTTAATTATAATCTCTATATATAATCCTAAATTTTAAATACATTAATTATTAAAAATCTAATAAAATATCCTATTGATTTAGATTTACCTATAGCGTCTGTCTTTAAGAGTAAAAGTTTTAGGTGCTTATCATTTAAGGTTTTTACCATGTAATTTAGTGTCTAAGATGTGTATTAAGATTTGACCTTAGTGTTTGAGATTTGTAATTTTAAGTTTAAATCTTGCATATTGAAATGTAGAACTTCAATTGAGATGGCGAAAGTTACTATAACGCTTTCCATCTGTTTTAACTTTTAATAGGCTTAATTTTTTTGTCTTTGTAAAAGCTTACATGCTTTTTTAATTTTACGAACCCAAGCAGTCAAGATTGATAACATAATTCGTATTTCAAAAGGGTGCAGCTGGGACCCACATCTGTAAAAGAAAACAAAGAGAACAGAGGCCTAAATTGGGAAAGCCAAAGGGTGCCCACACGTTCAGAAAGTAGTTAGTGGTCGTTTGGTTGCTGGTCGAAATAGTCCCGGGATTATAATCCCGGGACTAATTTATCCCATACAATGGGATTATTTTATACCATCTAAAAGATGGTATAAAATAATCAAGATATAAAGTGGGTTAAGAAGGTATAAGGTGGGCTATTCAGTAGCTAATTTTTATACCACGTTTGGTGCAAGGTATAAATTTATTAAAAGGGATTATTTTATACCTTATACCAAACGTGGTATAAAAATTAATGGATAACTTCTCTTATACCATGAACCAAACGACCACTTAAAGAATAATGGACTGTCTATTTGTCCAAAAGAGCAAAAAATGCAGTCGTAAAATACAATACCACAAGGGTCGTTTGGTAGATAATCGAAATTATCCCGAATTATAATCCCGAAACTAATTTATCACATCTATTGGGATTATTTTATACCATCTAAAAGATGGTATAAAATAATCCCAAAGATGGGATAAGAAGGTATATTTGGGATATCCAAAGACTAATTTTTAATATGTTTGGTACAAGGTATAAATTTATCCCAGGATTAATTTATACCTTCTACCAAACATGGTATAAAAGATATCCCAGCTTATACCTTCTACCAAACTACCCCTAAAGATAAATATAATGACTAACCGAAAATACCCTTGGTCAGAAGCAGGCATATCGACGGACAGCTGCCTGCTTCTAGACACTTATACTAAGTAGTAATACTAGTGGGGAAGTACCCATGCTAATGGTTCAACAAATAATGGGGGAAAGAACACTAATACCCCCGCACACAAAATAATTATCCTTTCATGCCCTCTCACTTTCATATCTCCAAAATTATTTACCCTTGTACCCATTGAATGGGGAAGCGCCCATGCTAATGGTTCAACAAATAATGGGGGAAAGAACACCAATACCCTCTGCACACAAAATAATTACCCTTCCATGTTTTCCCTCACTTTCATAGCCCTAAAATTATTTACCCTTCCACCCATTGAAGTTTTTGTAGGTAATGTCTCTTTTTTCTTCTTTTCTTATTTTATTTCTCTACTTCTTATATTCTTTATCTTTTTATTTTTATTTTTTTATTTTTCCCCTTTTTTGTTCATTTATTTATTTCCCAAATCATACTATTTTTATTTTCTTTTTCACAATAATTTGATCCCATATTTAATTCTAGCTCCTTTATTTTTTATTTTCTCGTTTCTTTTTAATTTAATCTATTTCTTTTCTTTTTATTTTTTTATCTCCATAATCTAATTTCATTCACCTTTTTTGTTAGTTTTATTTATTATTCTTTTTTATTTCATTTTTTCAATTTTTTTTCTTTAGTTCCTTTTTTTTTCATAATCTAATTCTACCTTTTGACTCCTTTCTTTTTATATCAATAAGAAGGATAAGCGATATATTATTTTTTATTTTTTTCTACATCTCAAAAAATTACATATTTTAGCATATAGTATACCAAATCAGTAGCAATTGAAGTATACTATGATACACACGTGGTATATACCATATACTAACATGGTAAGATAGGGGACTATTAGTTCATTCCTTCAAGAAAAACACTAAGTCCTTTTATGATACGCATGGTATATATTATATACGGATAAGGTATCACGAACGTTGGATACCCATATGGTATATTCATATACTTCCAGGGTATCATAGAGGACCGGTTCATTTCTTCAAAAAAAAAAAAACAATCCTCGGTCCTCTATGATACCCACACGGTATATTCATATACTACTAGGGTATCATAAAGGACCAGTTCATTTCTTTGAAAGAAAAAAAACACTCCTCGGTCTTCTATGATGCCCACACGGTATATTCATATACTACCAGGTTATCATAGAAGACTGATTCATTTTTTCCAAAAAACACTCTTCGGTCATCTATGATACCCACACGGTATATTCATCTCATCTCGTCAGGTATCATAGAAGACCGGTTCATTTATAATACTCACATCGTATATATCATATACTCTTGCTCATTCCTTCAAAAGAAAACACTAATCAGTCCTCTATGATACTCATATGGTATATTCATTTAATGATAGAGTATCATAGAGGACTAGTTTATTCCTTCAAGTAACACACAATTTATTTCTTAAAAATAAGAAGAAGAAGAAGAAGAAGAAGAAGAAGAAGAAGAAGAAGAAGAAAACTTCCAAGTTAATTTTTATATCAATTTTAGCAAGTTAATTTTGTAGAAAAAAAAAATCCAAAAAAATATAGTCATATGTTATATATAAGTTTTGTTTTCATTTGTAAAAGAGAAAAAAATATAAAAATATATTTTTATTAATTTAGATTCTAATAAATAAATCAGTGGCTTTAATATTTTTCTTAAGCATTTCTTGTTGTAGTCTAATTATTTAATTTTCCTATATTTTATTACTAAAGTCAATTGGTCATTGAGCTAATAAAAGACAAAAAGCAAGAAATAAAAATACCTGTAAATCTAACCAAGAAGGTTTAAATTAAAGAAGAAAATTAAATATTAAAAAAAAGGAAAAATTAAAACTCTAAAAAGAAAAGGAAAACAATCTCTACGATAAAAAGAAAGAGAGAATCTTATTACGCAGATAGAGGGGTGGAGAATGGGCCCCCGTTGCATTTGAGAGAACTTACATGAACGACTAAGGGTCTGTTTGGAAAGCCACCTGGTAATTGGAATTGGTGTAATTACTACCCTAGTAATTACACGGCCTAGTAATTACACAATATTTAATTAATTACGATAGCCGCATTTGTTTATCGTAATGTACATTACGGTGTAATTACAAGCGTCTTTGTTTGGTTGCACAAGTGTAATTATACGATTAGTTTAATTTAAAAATAAAACTTAACTATAAAAATTTAAAATTAATATTTAAAAATATGTGTCTTTATTAATGATATTAAATTAGCTATTTAATAACACATTGTTTCTTGAAAATATGTTAATTAATAATCATATATTTGTAAATATAATGCCCCAATATTATTCAAATTAATAATATTGTAAAAATAGTTGATATATAATTTCAAATTAATAATATTTTTATTTTAATTGATTATAAAACTTAAAGCATACTTTTTTTTTGTGAAAACATCATGGGATTTGATGTTTAAAAAAAAAAGAATATTTATAAATATAATGCCCCAATATTATTCAAATGTTTAACAAAAATTCTATCAATTATAAGTAAAAGATAAACAACAAGCAATGTGAAATAAAAAGCCAATAGTACTAAAGCAAAAAAATTAAAGTCAAAAATATAACTTAAATTCAAAAGAATCCAAAAGAATTTTTTTTTTAACATAATACTCTTATGCTAAATTTCAACATTACATAAGAAACAACATAACATAAGTAAATCCTCCTATAATTCAAAAGAAAGGAAAATATAAGTCTATAACCACATTCACAACAAAATTCTACTTTAATAACGTCACTCATTGTATGCCAAGTTTGTTAATGACTCATTCTTTCTAATATTAAGAGATGTAGTTTCCAAAATTAGAATAATAATATTGTTATGCTAAATGAATAAAATAAATAAAATAAAAAATACGAGCAATTACATGGAACCACAAGAAGTAAAGGTTGGGAATGAGAAGAAAGGAAATGAAATATAAATAATATAAAAAGAAAAATATATTTATAAAAATAATTAAAAAGTAAAAATAAAAAATTAATTAATTAATAGAAATAAAAAATAAATTAGAAAAGCAAAGAAAAATAAATTAGAAAAGCAAAGAAATTAAAAAAATTAAATAATATAAATTAAAAAAAATTAAAAAAGAAAAGATATAAAATAAAAAATAAATAAACTAAAAAAGTAGTTCAGCAATTACGGGGTGTAATTACACCCGATTCTCGGCCCCACGAGAATTGGAGAGTGTAATTACATCCTGTACATTCCCCCAATTCTGCCTAATCGTAATTACACAGTCAAACAAAAGTGACCCAACTGCTGTAATTACACCGAAATTACATCCATTCCCACCACTGGTGAGGCTTTCCAAACAGGCCCTAAATATTTGGACAGATAGCAGGTGCTAGCAAAAATTAGTTCATTTGGGTGCAATTTCGTGGGTAATTCTTTTGCCTAAAGGGGTAATTTGTGTGCTTATCCCAAAAATAATTCCTTATAAATGTGTTTGTTTTAGCTTTTATAAAAATAAATTTTTAGAAATGGGGATTCTAAGTTTTTGTAGCAAAATATTAGCTTGAGAAGATTTTACGAAAAAGCACACATTTTTTTTTCAGATCCGCTAATATTGCATTACTATACAAATCAGTGGAAACAAAACTTTGTGAAATTATTGAAAGACCTTCTTAAACTCTTTTCTTTGTTAGAAAGAAAGTATGTAGGCGTTTAGCTAGAGTAAACCAAATTTTTTTCACTCTATTTGGAATTATTGAAAATGGAGTTGTAATTGGTAACGATTTTTGCAAAAAATATTTGGTAGTTTGAATGTACTGAAAGTGAAAAAAGGGGTTTTAGGTGTTTCCCAAATTTTGAAATTTTCCCGACCAAACGTTGATTTTCAAATAAAGTGAAAAATACAAAGAAAAAAAAGGGATAATTCTCATGGCCAAACAGGTCCTACGTTTGGACTATAAAATTACAATAAGATGTCATAAATACTAAAAGTAAATCCTAGAGTGATGATACAAGTATTTGACATTCGTTATTAATAGAAACTTGTTCTTGATAGCAATAGCATGTGTTGGTCATGAAGAGCGTTTCTCTAGAAAAAGCATCGTAAGAATAAGAAAGTGAAAAAGGAACAAAACTATATTGTAGTAATGACTAATGAGCGCTGGATGCTTCTCAGGATGAGACATGTATAGGTGTTTTGAGTTGGTAATACAATAAAATGTTTTAACTTCACTTTAGGTTTTGTACCAGATTAATGAAAACAGAGAGCTACATCCAAAAAATTCTGTACAAACTTGTGATAACCATGGATAGACATAACAGAGGATCACTTGTACAAATTTAGGCATTATATAAAGGCGCCATCCTCTTTTTTTTTTTTTTTTTTTCCTTCAACATGGCCGAAGAAACAAAAAGGCCTCCACAACACCAGAAAATACATCCTGGGTAAACAAAGTAATTTCAAAGTAAGTATGTCCTTTTTAACCAAGTAGATAACTTTACATCATGGCTAATCTGTAGTTACAAACTTACAATAATTCGAACACACCAGAAATACAACACAAAAAGATATCACTTAGAAGAATGAACTTAGGAACAATTCAGCTTAAGTAGCTATTGGTTAAGTCAAGATTACAACTAAGTTGCAATAACTTTTTTATTTGTGTATGTGAACTCACATGAAGAATTTTATCTTTTCTCCCTCTCAAATGTGAGGCTCATTATTTATTGATATCTTGTAATTTGGTTTAATAACATTATACTAAAGGCGGCGGGACTCCTTAATTAGTAACGCATACCATCGAGATAATCGGGAGGCTAATCTAGTTTATCTTTTGAAAGAGAGCACCGGAGTAGGGGAATAAGTTTTGTGTGTTTCCTTTACATAGTGAGAAATTATAACTCTCTATACATTTTTTTCTTTCTTTTCACAGATTCTTTGTAAATGAAACTTTCATGAAGGATTTATATATAGGCAAACCTAGAAAGTATCTTTTGGTTTGATAGCGATATCGGTTAGGCATGGAAGGAACAAAAGAAAAATATTCATGATTTTTCAAAAACCTAAGCTATTCTATAGAGAATGTGGAGGGAAGCAAAGCAAGAAACAAAGGTTGGTAGGATGTAGATACCTCTATGGCATTATGCGGTACTTTGATAAGACCGCTATCCATAGTATCAAAACGGAGAGCCATGGGGTTGACCCCTTGTGATAGCTCCATGGGCAAGGATGGCGCTATAGAAGCCTTTAAAAGATCGTCGTCAAAGGTCACGAGTTAAGGAGATGCAAGCCACGGTTCTTTGACTTCAATTGGAAATCGAGATCTTTATCATGGAAGAAAGCCCAAGAACGAGTTCAAAATTGTGAAAAGGAATGGGCTAAATGCTACACATACTTTATGGTCCAAGTCCAAGCCCAAGAGGAGGAAGATTAGGCCACGTAGACGAATAGTGAAAATCAGACCCATAAAGGGCTGAAATTCTGCCCAAAAGGGCAAGAAACTCACGTTTGAAGTGCCTAGTATTAGGCAACTTTTCCTATTTTGATAGGGAATAGTTTTGGCAATTATTTTACATGTTTTCCTAGTTTAAATCCTTATTAGGTTCTAGCATTTAATTATTTCCATAAAAGTAGATTTTAATCCCATTCTATTTGAGATAAGTTTTAAAAATATATAGGGTGGATTTTGTTAATTTCATTAGACAAATATTATTATTATTGAGAGTTTACTCTTACACCTGTGTGTGCTAACTTTGAATTTATCTTTGCTGTGCTTATAAGAACGATTCTTTTAAGAGGTAAGATTAATTCGTACTTGATATCTTTGGTTCTTATTCGTAAATTAAAGAAGGTAATTAGTCTTATACTAATTATTGTCTCTATTTTTTTTTTGAAATAATGGTCTAGATCGTTTTTATATAAGTTCTTGAATTGACTCTATTAGTATCTTAATTAGTCTTAATCCGCTAATTTTGAATATAAGACAATTAGGGTTCTTATCCTAATCTTGAAATTTGGATGATTTTATTCTTGAATTTCGCATATCTTTACATTCTTATCTTTAATCTTTGTATTTCGCTTAAAGCGTTATAATCTTGTTTTTGTTAAAGAATCCATGGGTCTTATCACTTTGGATTGATATCTCTAGAGCTTCTTGAAAAAGTACTAAACTAAAAGAAAATATGGTGCAAACTCTGTAGAGTAATTAAGATCGCAAGCATATGTATGGTCAATGTAGCGTGGCAGCATATCTTAGAGCATTTGGCTGGTAGAGTTGCTGAGACAAGGTTGTGAGATTTGAGGGAACGTTTTCTCACGAGTCCCACGTGCACAGGTGACAACGTTAAATAATAGACAATTGTTAGGAAGGGACCAAGACTGCACTAAAATTTCCAACATGAAGGATTATTAGTGATCTCCACAAGAAAAAGACGGATGATTCTGAATCTAAAGTTTTGACTTCACTTTAGGTTTTGTACCAACGGAGATAGATGCCCTGCCAATTCAAATTAAAACAAGGAGCTACACCTAAAAACTTTCGTATAAATATGCAGTAACCATGGATAGGCAGAAAGAAAGGCTCGTTTGCACGATATAGGCTTTTTCTACAATCTTTCTGAACAAGCAAGAACGCCTCCAGGACTCAGTATATACACCATAGGTAAACTAAGTAATTTCAAAGAATGTAAACATAGTAAGTTTGTCCCTTTTTAACCCAAGCAGATAACTTTATATCTTGGGTAATCAACGGTTACAATAATTCGAGGACACCAGAAATACAACACAGAAGAATATCATTTAAAAGAGCGAACAGAAAAAACCTTTGTTTTAAGGTAGCTACTCGTTAAGTCAAATAACAACTAAGTTCCAAATCAAATTAAAAAGTACCTGTTAATCTTCAGGAGTAGCTGCATTAGAACAGTCAAGTTGCAACTAAGTTTTAAAAAATCTCTTTACAAAGTCGGAAAAGTTCTCATGAGTAATAGCATTTTAGCGTTTCCACAAGTAATGTCTTGCCAAAATCGAATTGACAGATTTGATGAAATTACAGCATTAGATTTACGAAGTTCTTTTCCCATATGTTAAATCGGGGAAAAGAAGAGTATTGAAGGCAAACAAAAAAAAAAAAAAAAGAAAAAAAAAAGGAGTTACTTTTGTTCAATTTTGATTAATAAGAAACCGATATTCTTGAACCGAGTGCTGCAAAATGAAAATTTTGGTATTTAAATTATATGTAGTTGCTTTTCGGTAATAAAATTAAAAAGTT
The DNA here is from genome assembly GCF_029784015.1 of Lycium ferocissimum. Lineage (NCBI taxonomy): Eukaryota > Viridiplantae > Streptophyta > Magnoliopsida > Solanales > Solanaceae > Lycium > Lycium ferocissimum. The sequence goes on along the minus strand of NC_081353.1, from coordinate 37,768,356 downwards.
CGGTATTCGGTATTTGATAATTATATGTTCTAATTCGCAGTATTTACAAGGAATACAAATAATTTTCCGTTGTCCTTAATTTCCACGGGTTAAGGTCTCCTTTATTACAATGTTATTGATATCCCTTTGTACTTGTTGATCCTAAAGAGCTTGTCTTTTCTCCATGTCAAAAGTTGTTTTGATTTATGTTGTAATATATTCAAGTTAGATTCGGCCATGTGTTGTGAAATACCCTCCAATTCATAGTCACCGCTGACTGGTTGTTTCGTCTTCTTCTTTATGTTCCTCTTTTTATTTTCTTTTCCCTTCTTATTATATTGGGTTGGGGTAGTGGAGGCAGAGTAACAGTGACAATATTCTTGCCTCTCTTAATTTTCTTGGTAGAGATTTTCCTTTATTTTTGGTCTCCATGTACGCTGTTGTGGTCATACTTAAATTATGGTCGTTTTGGTTCCAATATCTTTTACCTTTGCACTTGGATCGTTATATATATATATATATATATATATATATATATATATATATATGTTATTGGAAGCATTTATCCTATCAAGCTCAGGCGTCGTTATATATATGGGCAAATGAGTTTCTTGGCCAGTGATGATCTTTGACTTCAATGTTTTTAAATTCTTGGTTTGTTACGAATTCACCATGGACGAAATTTGAAAGTTTAGTTTTTGGTACTTTTTTTACCGATTATCTTGGCCGAACTATTTAAAGGGAATGCTTGAAAATTAATACCGAACGCCCACCCCTAACTTTTGTCACATATTTGGTGAATTCTGACTTCTACTGTTTACTAATGGATTTGTGATTAATGAGATGCTTCGACAAGTCCATATTCTTGGAGGAGGATGTGCTGCAAAATGAAAACTTTCTTCATAAAATTAAATTATATGTAGCAGCTCCATTACAACATATAATCCCCATATTAAAAAAATATTCAAGTTCTACTATAGATGAGAAATATATATTTTTTCTTTTCTAAGCAGTAGTATATATATATATATATATATATATATATATATATATATATAAAAACATATATATATATATATATATAGTTCCAAATAGATTGAACAAGGCTTCCCCCAAATATCTCCCATAACTATGCTGATTAAATAATTTTCATAGCGACTCGACAACATAGAAACAAAAACCAAAAATCAGAGTCTAATAACATGACAACAGCATCATAGAGCTCAGCCGAACAAAACAGTGAATAGCTTAACCAATTTGGTGTAAAGCTGACTCGGCTGAGTGCTTTTTTCAAGCTTGTGTGGGCATATTCAACAATGGGCAAAAACAAAAAGATGGTGAAAATTTCAATACTTTTCAAGTAGATTTAAACATGGTTTCCCCAAAATTTCGTCTATCCTAATGCTGATTGAAAGCAAATGACGGAAGTGCCCCCGATGAAGCAGCCATGTTCACTCTGATTTTCGCCTCTTACATATTTTAGGAGTAGACAAGTAAAGTAATAGTCCTCTTTCATACGGTTTTCCTTTCATTAATTAATTCTCGCCGGTTAAAAAAAACTCTCCAGTTAACCACTTGCACACGACAACACTAATTGACAGGTAAAAATAGTGAATTTAACTAAATTATCTTTAATTGAATAGATATTGAAATTTGGCCATTTAACGATTAATAAGAATAAATTAGAAAAATAAGATTAATTTTTTTTTAATTTGATACGTGTATATTTTTTTTGAATGAAAAAATTAAAAGCTAAATGAACACTCTTTTAAATCGCAGGGAGTATTTCCTCCGCTCCATTTTATGATTAATAGATTAGTACTCGTTTTTAAACACCCAAACTAACTAAAACCTAGCAGTTGTTGCCATGAGTTGTGGGCATGATATGGTAGATATCGATTATCATACCGAAACCAATATTTTTTATACCGCAACCAATATTTTTTATATCGCAGTTTTGATATTATGGTATTTGGTATGCATTTTTAAAAAGTTTGATATACGGTACTGTATTCGATATTCATAAAGAAAATACCGAATATCATATCGAAGTATATAATTACATATACAATTCATATATCTTATTATTATAATACAACAAATAAATTTACTAGTATTATTGGGAAACTTATTATTTAAACATTAGAACTATGACTACTCTATCTTGATTAAATGTTCTTTTTGTGCAATTGATTAATGATGGATTGCTTCTACTTTTTTTGAATCTTTTACATGTGTATCATGTTTGGTATCATAATAATCGAGATGTTCTTAAGTAAATAGAGTTATTACACAACTTTATATTTAAATCGCATTTTAATTGTTCTAAAAAATTAAACAAATAAAATATTGGTAGGAGTAATTAATTTGAATGATGATATAATATTTTAAAGGAAAGGAAATAATAAATATGGTATCATGCCCACCCCTGGTTGCCATCTCTTCACGTTGGATAGACTTTTACACAACTTTATATTAAACGCGTTTTAATTGTTCCAAAAAAATTAAACAAATAAAATATTGGTAGGAGTAATAATAATAATTATCATTTTAAAGGAAAGGACTTATTTGTGTTTGAGCCTTTAAAAATTAATTTTAAAAGTATTTTTAAAAAAAAAACAATAATTAGTGTTTGTAATAATTAATTAAAAAAAGTGTTTCAATTAGTGTTTTTAAAAATTTTTAAAAAAAAAAAAATTGTATTTTTTTCAAAAGTAATTTTTTAAAAAAGTCTTTTAAAAATAGTATTTTTTTAAAATTTCGAAAAGCTACGCTAAAAAAGCATTATTTTCTAAAAACTTGGCCAAATATCTCATTTTTTTTCAAATAAGCATTTATTAAAAAAATAAGTATTTTTAGGAGGAAAATAAGCGTGGCCAAACAGGCTATTAGTGGGAGGAAAAAAATTCAAATACAGTGGGCGGCAATGGGCTACAACTTTAGAACCATAGGGTACGATCTATAGGAACACGTGCTTTAAAATTCGAGCTTTGTGGATTCTGCTAGATTTTATTGCTATGACGAGTCCTTATGCTTATCAGATATAGCACGTAGCCCCTCTTCTATAAAGAACATTTACAATTTAGGCTGAATTTGCCCATCATTTTAAGTAAAACACGTGGCATGAATTAAAAACCCAACCCACCACTAGAAAAAACAAATACCCGACCAGGCCAAACCCATTGGAACCCGCCCCTCCAAATTAAAACACCCAAACAAACTAAAACCCTGCCCCATTAGCAAAAACCTAGGTACAGTAAATGGAAGAATTATAAATGATGTAATCTAGCAATGTTTGTGAAAAACATTTGCTAACATTGATGTAAAAATGAAGAGTGAATTATGGGGCGGGTATGAGTATTTTAGTGTTGGCTTGATTATTGCAACTTTGGCTGACGGTAGGGACATTCTTTCAACAATAAAAGAAAGTAGAGGAGGGGTATGTCAGAGACTAATGTGATGAAATAGATACGAAATTGAAATTGAAAAGAAACAGAATTTCTCTCATCCCACGAAATTCTTTCATTCCTTCCTTTTTTTACTTTACTTTTTTTTTTTTTTAATTCCACTATTTAATTTCTCACAAATAGTGGGAAAAGGTAGGATATGATATTGATGACGAGAAGGAAGATAATACGAAGTTGCCCATAAGTTGCATTGGCAGGTGGCTAGCAATGCTGAAGACAAAAGGTAACATTTTCACTCTTTATTACTTTTACTCATTAAGTCACCAATTAAATCGTCCATGTATTTGTTGGATTTTCTTATGTAGTAGGAGTAAATAAGACACTCGTAAGATGGTTTTAAGTATTAATGTTGTATATTTTGTCACAACAAACTGAGACGTTAGCGTTTAAAGTAGGAAAATAAGAACTAAATGCAAAAGGAAACAACAAAAGAGGAAGTGGACGATAAGGTAGTTGTGACTTTCTAAGAAGCTGGATCCATCCATAATATTATAATAATGTTGGAGAGACTATAACCATAAGACATTAAAGATATTACAATAAAATCTCTTAGGTAGTTAAAAATTTAATGATAAAAGCAATATGAAGAGAAAATACATATTTTGCTTCCTTCACTTTCCGAGATTCCCCTTATCTCTAATCTTGTTTCATACTGCTCATAACATGCTTTAATCATATTTGGTGGGCTTGTGCTTGCTATGTGGATGTTTCCCTTGTTATTCTCTATTCCATCATACTTAAAAATAACAATTGAGAAAAGAGAGATAAACAATTGGTAAACTTCATTGTATACAATATAGTCGTATAGTATTTGCAGTTTATTCCTTCTAATTTTGTTCTTAAACTGTACTTCAAATGATGGGAACCACTGGTTGCTTAACCAGTTTTGCTGTTGTTACATAATCCCTCTGTCTCAATTTATGCAACCCTCTTTCCTTTTTAGTTAGTTCCAAAAAAAGAATGACACCTGTCTATATTTAATCAAGTTCATTAAAAATAACAATTTGGTAAAGAGAGATAAATGGTATTGGTAAACTTCATTATATACAATATAATCATATAGTATTTGAAATTATTTTATATATATTATTCCTCAGGTAAAGAATGTTTGTTCTTAAACTGTATATCAAATGATGTGGTTAAATAACCAGTTTGTATTGTTTGGGTTGACTGCGAGATAATATCTTTCTCAATTATAATAACTTCTATTTAGTTAGTTCCAAAAAAAGAATGACACCTATCTATATTTAGTTACTATATAATTTTTAGAAATTTTTTTATATATATATGATACAAACTCATGACTTATTTTAGACCATAAGTTTCAAAATCTTCGTTTCTTTTTGAACTCCGTGCCCAATCAAGCACTTCACATAAAACGGAAATATATAGTATATATATGGCTAAGCTCTGCAATATGGGTGAATACAGAGGATATATACTATCAGAAATAACACTTTTGCTTCCTCAATTATAACTGGGTCCTTTTACTTTGCTTTGATTCCCTTTTCATTTGTTTTCCAACTTTAGCTTTTCTTCCTTTCTGACCAATGGTTATAGGATGAGTGGTGTTTGGGGTGATTTACTCTGAGATTTTTTTCACTGTAATGTAGGGTTGGGTGGTGCATGAGGATGGTAGTCGGTGGGGGTGGTGGTGAAAGTAGCATCATTATTAGATGTGGAATCAAATGATGTTGCATTGAGATAAGGGTGGTATAGGCAAGACAGAAATTACAAGTGTTATATATCAAAGATACCGTCATCTATTTGAAGTTGATTGTTTTCTTGGTGGTGTTGGAACACTGTATCAGAAAAATGGACTAACATGGCTAGCAGAACTCGTCATTTGTAAGCTCTTGGGTGAAAAGATGACTCTAACTAGTGATTATTTTAAAGAATATGCTTCGCTGGAAGAAAGTTCTGTTCATTCTCGATGATGTAACCCAGCGAACACAGTTGGAGTTTTTAGTTGGAGGGGCAGAGTGGTTTGGTATGGGTAGCAGAATTATTTTAACAGCAAGAGACAAGCAAGCACCTGTTAATCAGTCATGTTGGGGATAGCGTGTATGAAGTCCAACTATTAACTGAGGATGAAGCTCTTGAATTGTTCAGTAGGCATGCTTTTAGAAAAAAATCACCAAAGAAAGATTTTATGGAACTTTCAAGACAAGTGGAGAAGTATGCTGGTCGACTCCCTTTAGCTTTTAAAGTTTTGGGTTCTTCTTTTTACAGACGAGAGAAAAAGCAGTGGAGAGACATAATTGATCAGCTGAAGAGAATCCCTCACAATGATATTCTAGGAAAGCTTAGGTTTAGTTTTGATGGACTGAATAAAGATGAGAAAGAAATATTTCTAGATATTGCATTT
>NC_081353.1:37755183-37762442 GCF_029784015.1 Lycium ferocissimum | reverse complement strand
TTTGTGCAATTTTGGTCGGTTGTAGCATTTTTGGGAAGTTATTAATAGTCATATTGGCCAATTGCACCACATGTTTTTACTTTCTTTCTACTCAGTGGCGGAGCCAGGAATCTGACTAAGGGTGTTCAAACTTATAAAGTAAATAATTTTTTTCAATAAGTGCGTGCACCAAATTTTTTAAAGCAAGCTACATAACATTTAGCAGCCATTTTCTCTGTAGTTTGTCCTCAAAGCGTTATCCAAGCATTTAATCTGACATGTGTTTTTGAATTTGTGCTGAAAATTTTGGTTGAGTAAAGAAAATCTCTTAAAGGAGTCCAGTAAAAAAAAATCACCGAGAACTAATAAAGCAAAAGATTGGTAGGTAACAAAAACAACAATACCCTAGTGTAATTCCACAAGTGGCTTTCGGGGAGGGTAGAGTGTGCCCAAACCTTATCCCTATCTTGACTGATGAGAGGTTATTTCCGATAAACCCTCGGTTCAAGAAAAATAAGAAAATTAGGGGAGCAAACCAAACAACCATCTTTGGACCTGTCCGATGGGTGGAGACGGCATCTTAACTTCTACAGAAACTTTTTGAGTAATTAGAAAGCAAGTCAAACATACTTCCTTTAATAGAACTAGGAGAATTATTTGTGCTTCACGCAGTGTGAAAAACATCAATAAATTTAAAATAATACTTTTACAAATTTAGTCGAGCTCTTTCAAGTATATACATATAAAATTTAATAATATATTAATGATATCACGAATATAAACATCTTTATTAGATTGAAACTTAATTTGAACTGCAATTTTTATTATCATTTTTTTATGAAAAGAAAATCACTTATAAATATATAACTATATTAGTCTAATTATAAAATAATTTATTTATTTATGTATCTATTTTTCTTACTTTTTTCTTTCTGGCTTCGATTTCTGTACCTTCAATAATTAAAATTGTTATAATTTGAAATTTTAAAAATACATATGAGTCTTTCTAATTTATTAGTAACATTTAGAGATATTGTTGAACGTAAACAAAGGAATTGGCAACGTAAAGTTGCCTTTGGGTTGACAACTTAGATACTACCCCAAAGAAATGCAACGCTTCTCGTACAAGCTTTGCTTTTCAATAAAAAAAAAAAAAAGCTACAAACCTGTTTCAGCGAGGAATCGAACCCACAACGCTAATGTATCTCTGAACACAGTTCACCGCTGAGCTGCAGCTCACAATTGTTCAAGGGTGTTCATTACGTATTATATATCCAAATATTACAGAGCTTTACCTGTATACCCAAAACAATTTTTCAGCGAAGGGTGTTCGGTTGACCACCCTTGCAATAGTCTAGCTCCGCCCCTGTTTCTACTTCTGGACTTTGGCATTTGTATTGGGCTTGCTTGACTTAGTATCTCAATCCATGATTGACTTTTCATTTGAATTTTGTTTTTGCTCATGTGTTTGCAAGTGAATCGATATGCCAATGCATGTAGTGTGAAATGATGAAATGCAACATATTCTCATTCGTTCACCTCTCTTTTATTGCGCAAATCCGTCAAATATATATAGTGTCAAATACAGCCAATCATCTTAGAGCACTAACATTGTCAAGACTAAAGCTACTATAATGTGTATTATTGAATTACCTTGAAGTCCTACTGGATTGTTAAAGACTTATGTCTAACGTTTTAGAACTCGTGTTGTTGAGTTGCCTAAAATTCCTATTGGATTGTCATGACATGAAATTGTTTACAAAATGTGTTGTTGAATTACCTTGATATCATAATGGATTGACATGACTTTGCACTATATTTATTCTACTTATTTTGTTAGATTGATCACAAATTCTATTGCATTGACATGCTTTATATTATTTGCATACTACCGATCTTGCTAGATTGTTCAATTAATTGGCCGGATTGACACGATTTGTCTGTGTTGTTCATCAAGGTGTTCTTCTAATTTGCAATTCCAATTTCGATAAAAGCTATCCAAATCTGCTCCAATGATCTAAATTTGAATCAAAGCCTCCAAAAAATCCTCAATCACCAATTTAGTGGGGAAAAAAAAAAAAGCAAATTAAGTATATCCTTAGTCTTCTTCACCCCTATCTAAAGACAAACAATGGAGTTTTGAGATTCTTAAAGCAAATCACTAAATTATTGTTTGAACTAAAAAATTCAAATAAGTAATTTTCTTATCATCTTAAATTTAGGTGATTAAATTTATATCAAGGAAATTATAAACTTCATGCACAATAAAGGGATATGATAAAGTTTTTTCAATTAAACCAATAAATGAATTTTATTTTCCCATCTTATCCTAATTACCATCATTTATAGTTGATATTATAAAAAGTCGCTTTCTTATTTTTGTAATAAAACACGATCTAAGCGGAGTAGTACATATACCCTAGTTGTCTACATGTTCCTCAATGCTAACTCCCAAAAGAAAAAGGATTTAATAATCAACGCTCGAACAATTTTAACAATTATCAATCATTAACTTTGAATTTCTATCCTAAACAAGAATTTCAAGCTTTTCAAATTGAACAACTATAGTCATTTTGGTGAAGAAGAAGAGTTAGAGAAGGAACGGTAAAATGATAAAAATATCAATTACAATGTAAAAAATCATACAATGTATAAATAATCAAAATTAATTGCAACAAAGTAAAAGATGGGGCACACAAATTAAAGACCAGTCAGTCGAAGGCACAAAAGTTATAGACCGGTCGGTACGTCTCTATATACTAGATTCGTTGGCCCGTGCTGCACGGGACCAACAATCCGTGTTACAATGGGAAGTGCCTGTTTCAGCTTTATTCGTACCCTATTTTTCAAGACAATTTAAGAAATTATTTTTCGCGAAATTTGGTAAGAATTTAACTCAAACTTTTATGTTATTCCCCGACATATGACGTTAATAATAAATCGTTGGCGACATATTTAATATCACAAGCTTAAAAAATCTAATATATATATATATTTGTTATGACATATTTTAGATCATAAATATCCAGAATCTTTTCTTTTCTTATATTATCTGCATTGTAGAATGTAAGAAATAATAAAACTCACATTTACATATAATATTTTAATTAGTTTTGTCTTTTACTTTTCAAATACTAACTAAAGAAGAAATCTAATAAAGAGTTAGAATTAAAAGTAGTACTACCAAGTAGAATTGTTGGTGGAATCATATTTATTTTATTTGAAGAATAAAATGTGGATTATGTTTTTTTTTCCCCTTGATTTTAAATATAAAATGTTAGCTTTAAACTATTGTGGAAAAAAGGAAAAGTTTAAACTTTTGTGGAAAAAAGGCAAAGATTAAAAAAAAAAAGGGGGGGGGGATAACACTGTATGTCTATTTGTGTTAAATTATTACCCATTTTAGCCCATATTTTGCTTATACTGAAGAGGCCCAAATCTGTCTAATTCTCAACACTTATCTCTCTCTCTCCACCCCTTCTCTCTTCTCCTTGTCTAATGGCTCATTCAAACAGCCAGATCTAACCCAAATTCATCTTCATACTGAGTCAATATCTCAATGTCTCTTTCTTATCCAATGGGTTGACTCTGCTTTTTTAATTTTCCGGTGAAATTTTCGATGATCAAACCAACAAATGACATCTTTTTCTTCATTATCCACTTAGAAAGCATTGTGGATTTATGACTTCTTCTTCTTTTTCTTATTCTTGGGTGCGGTGGATTTGGTTTTGAAATGGAGATTTAATGGTGGAGAAGAGGTGTTTTCTAGTGTAAATGTGCATAATCCATGTTTATACACACATATACAATGTAAATACGTGTATATATACAGGTGTATGAATTTGTATAAGTATGTATAATTGTGTATAACTGTGTATGATATTGTTTAATTGTGTATATATATGCCCGTGTATAAGAGTGTATTTATACTATATTTTAGTGTATAATTGTGTATAAGGATGTATATAAGTTTTTTGTTTCAAAATAATAGTATATTTTCGTGTATAATTGTGTACAAAAGAGTATATGAGTTTTTTAAGTTCAAAATAATAGTATTATTTTCCTTTGTGGTGAATTTGGAACAAATAAGTATGAAAAAAAAAAAAAAAGTTATCAAACTAATGGTATGTGCTTAGGTGAAATGGGAGAGAAGGGAACTTGGGACAGAGATGGTAAGATCTGAATATTTGCTGAACAAAATCTGAGTTTGAGGCATTTGAGCTATATTTTGTAAGGCTATAAAATTGTAATTTTTTTAATTTGGCTATGTAATGAAATATATTGTTATGAGTTGTACTTTTATGAAATTTTTCCAAAAAAAATACTTAATCTGAAACCTATGTGTGTATAATTAGCAAAGAGAGTCAAAAGGTGAATAAGTGATGAGTGAAAGGCAATAAATGGAGAGAACACGTGGTCAGTTGTGGCTAATGAAAGAGTATGAACTATGACATAAGCAGAAGGGTGATTATGTCAATAACATATAGAAATTTATAAAGCAGCTACAGTAACATTCTGGCTTGGTCAATTATGTTACTCCATTTTAATTTAATTTACCAAACTACCCTTTAGGCAAGCAGAGATGTCGACGGACACCTCTCTACTTCTACCCTTTAGGCTCCAACACTTTTCTTTTCATTAATTAATTCTCTCCACTGAAAAAAACTATTCAGTTAGTCACTTGTACGCTTCTTAAGAAAATACTAATTGCTAGATAAAAATAGATAATTTAGTTATCTCTAATTATATATATTGGAATTTAGCCACTTAACGCTTAATAAGGATAAACTGGAAAAATAAGATTAATTATTTCTTAATTTGGTAAGTGTATACTTTTTTAACGTGAAATTAAAAGCCTCAAGCAACACTTCAACCGTAAGATTTCCCTCCGCTTCATTTTACGATAAATAGATGGTTCAAGATAATTGTCATTCTAGAAAATCCAGATATGATTAACGAAAAAGGGTTGGATAGATCCTCTACTTTGTTTTATTGTTGAACCCTATCCCCGTTATACTTTTTTATTTATCTTCACAAGCAAAGCTTTCCAAATTGCCTTTATTTTAACTGAAGTAACACGTGGCATCTGAATTAAAAACCTAACCCACCACTTAAAAAAAAAAACAAATACCAGACCCAAACCATTGGAACCCTTCCAAATTAAAACACCCAAACTAACTAAAACCCTCCCCATTAGCAAAAACCTAGGTACAGTAAATGGAAGAATTACTAAATGATACAGTAGGTTTTAATCTAGCAATGTTGTGAACAACATTTGCTAACAATAGTGCATAGCTTTGACCAGCATGGGTAGGCTCACTTTGGCACAAACTCCACAAATGTGATAATAATCGGCAAAAGTTCAATTAAGCTTTCAACAGGAGTAACGAAGCTTTTGGGTTAAGTATTTTAGTGTTGGGTTGATTCTTTCTCTCAGATAATGCCACGTGGTCTCTCCCGTTATATACGCAATTTTGGCTGACGATAGGGGCTAAAATAGCCAAAAAGTATAATAGGGGACATGTTTACACAATAAAACAAAGTAGAGGGGTATATCCAACCCTTTTCTGTATTATTAATCATTAGTTTTCACCTTTACCATTACTCAATAAATTGTGGAAGGAAACTAATGTGATGAAAAGGAGAGTAGTATTATAGTTTTGTTGCCAAACTTAAAATCAATTTATTTTAAAAGTCATGAAGCAAAAAAAATGCTTTGTGTTTGACCAATTTATTTTAAAAGACTTTTGAAAGAAAAGAATTAAGTAAATAAATTTTTGAAAAGCATTTATAAATGTATTTTTCTCAAAAGTACTTTTAAAAAAAATTCCTATTTTATTTAGCTTTTGAAAAACTGCTTCTGCTACTCTCTAGAAACACTTATTTTCTCCCAAAAGGTTAATCAAACGCCTCACCTTTTTTAAAATAAGCACTCATTAGAAAAAATAAGTATTTTTGGGAAAAACAAGCTTGGCCAAATAGGCTATTAAATTGGAATCAAACAATAAATAAGAATAGCTTAGTTGAAAAAAAAAATCATGACAAGTAAAATGAACCCGAGGGAGTAGAGACTACTGAAATTGAAAAGAAACAGAATTTCTCTCATGACAGGAAATTCTTTCCTTCCTTTTTTTTATTTACTTTTTTTTTTTTTTTTAAATTCCACTCTTTAAATGATGGGAAAAGGTAGGATATGATATGGATGCATTTGCATAGAAGATAATACGAAGTTGCCCACAAGTTGCATTGGCAGATGATTAGCAATGATGAAGACCAAAGGTAACATTTTCACTCTTTTATTACTTTACTCTTTAATAATTCACCAATTAATTTTGTTGAGTTTTCTCCTTTTTCACACAATGCTTATTCACACCTTCTCTGTTTTACTCTTTAATTTCTCATTCCAATGCTTGAAAAGGTACAATTTTATGACTTAAAATAGAAAGATGATAAGAAGTTTACCAATAAAGAAGTTTGCTTTTATACTAGCTCATAGTCTAAACAAGTCGTACAGACACCTAGTACATGTTCCTAGACGTTGAGGGCACCTCCGAAGGACGGGGGATTTTATAATCAACACTCAAACGAATTTAATAATAATTAATTATTAACTTCATATTTAACCCTAAAATAAGAATTTCAAGGTATTAAAATTGTGGACCTCTAATGTTCTCAGTGAAGTTAAAGAGTCAGAGAAGAAACAAAAAATAAAAGGGTAAAATATCAAAGAAACTTATATTTGCAACTAACATAAAAGACCAGGTGCAAATCCTTGCTTTAAATTTCCTTCTACTTTCCATCTTTCCACTCTTTAATTTCTTACAAATGGTGGAAAAGTAGTAATTGCCCATAAAGTACGTTGTTCAAGAAGAGTATGACAAAAAGGAAGATGATACAAAGTTGCCCATAAAGTTGCATTGGCAAATGAAGAAAAAGGTAAAATCTTTCATTCCTTCCTTTTTTACTCGTTTTCCTGCGTTTGGTACCAAATTGAAATATGCCATTTTAAGAGCATTTGCATATATTTAAATGCAAATTACTATGATTTTTTTGAATATGGAGTGCAACTTCTGGGGGTAGGGTAGGTGTGTGTTGGTAGGGCTAGCCGGTGGGCATGGTTGGGGGGGGGGGGTAAGAATTTTTTTTCCATTTCTTATTTATAAAAGTAAATTAAAATATATGAACTAGAAAATTCGGAGTAGAGGAAGTGGACGGGGGGAGGGTAAGAATTTTTTATTCATTTTTATAAAACTAAAATAAAATATTTAAAATAGAAAATT
>NC_081353.1:37723981-37755083 GCF_029784015.1 Lycium ferocissimum | reverse complement strand
TTTTATTTTTTTTTTTCTTTATTCTTTACAATGGTAGTCCAATTTGTTGGAAAAAATATCAAATTAATTTTAAAAAATTTTTGGGATTTTTTTTACTCCTTCTACATAAGAGAAAATCCAACGAATACGTGGGCCAATTAATTGGTGACTTATTAAGAGTAAAAAGTAATAAAAAGTGAAAATGTTACTTTTTGTCAACATTATTAGCCACAGCCAAGCATAACTTATGGACAACCGTATTATCTTCCTTCTAGATCATCAATATCACATCCTACCTTTTCCCACTATTTGTGAGAAAAGGAATTTCGTGGCATGGGAGAAATTCTGTTTCTTTTCAATTTCAATTTCGTATCTTTTTCATCACATTAATCTCTGATATACCCCTCTACTGTCTTTTATTGTTGAAAAAAAGTCACTACCATCAGCCAAAGTTGCAAGAATCAAGCCAACACTAAAGTACTCATACCCGGCCCATATAAGTGGGATAAAATAATCCCACTTATATAAAATAATCCCAGTATAAGTGGGATAAGGTGGGATATCCCACCTTTAGGATAAGGCTTCATTTTGTATCGTGTTTGGTAGGAGGTATAAATTTATTCCAAAATAAATTTATACCTCCTATCAAACATGATATAAAAATTAGTCTTTGGGATATATTTTTATATTATGCACCAAACAACCCCTATGGTTCTAAAGTTGTAGCCCATTGCCGACCACTGTATTTGAATTTTTCTCCTCCCCACTTAGTCCTTTCCTTTTAGTTTCCTATAATAATAATTATTATTATTATTACTCCCACCAATATTTTATTGTTTAATTTTTTTGGAACAATTAAAACGCGTTTAATATAAGTTGTGTAAAAGTCTATCCAACATGAAGAGATGGCAAACTGGGGGTGGGCATGGTATGCTATGGTACGATATTTAAAATTTTGATATGGTAATTTTAATTTTTGATTTCTAAAAGTATTACACCATTATCTTACCAAATTAATTCGATATGGTTTGGTATTTTAAAACTCAATTTTGGTATTTTATGGTACGGTAATCTATATCATAGTTTGTCCGACTTTGATTTATATATACTCATATCGTTGAAAATTATGACTTCCACTACTTAAGTAACATCTTGATTATTATGTATTAAACACCTTACACATATAAAAATATTCAAAAAAAAAAAAAGTAGAAGCAATCCCCTTCATTAATCAATTGCACAAAAAAGACATTTAATCAAAGATAGAGTAGTCAAAGTTCCAATGTTTAAACAATAAGTTTTCTAATAATACTAGTTTATATATTTGTTGTATTATAATACTAAGATATATGAATTGTGTATATAATTATATACTTCGGTATGGTATTCGGTATATCGAATACCGTACCGTATATCAAACTTTTTAAAAATGCGTACCAAATACCATAATACCAAAAGCCAGTATAAAAAAATATCGGTTTCGATATGATAATCGATATCTACCATATCATGCCCAATTCCTCATGGTAATATTTGCTAGGTTTTAGTTAGTTTGGGTGTTTTTAAAAGTACTAATCTATTTATCGTAAAATGGAGCGGAGAAAAATACCGCGGTTCAAAAGAGTGTTTCACTTAACTTTTTTAATTTTTTTTCATTCAAAAAAGTATACACTTATCAAATTAAGAAAGAATTAATTTTATTTTTCCAATTTATTCTTATTAAGTGTTAAGTGGCCAAATTCCAATATCTATTTAATTAGTGATAATTTAGTTAAATTCTCGAGATAATTTAGTTAAATTCTCTATTTTTACCTTGCAATTAGTATTGTCGTGAAATTTCGTTGGGAGAGATTTTTTTTTTTTTTTTTTCGAGAGAATTATACTCGTTTGGCTAAGCTTATTTTCCCCTCAAAAGTACTTATTTTTTCAATAAGTACTTTATTTGAAAAAAGTGGAGTGTTTGGCTGAAAAACTTTTGGGAGAAAAATAAGTCTTACAGAGTAAATAACGACATTGTTTTATTTAAAAAAAATAACTTTTGATCAAAGAACTTTTTGAAAAGTACTTGGAGAAAAATACGCGTAAACACTTAGGGGTTGGGCGTTCGGTTTTCGGTTCGGCTTTTTTCAAAGTTTGGTTCGGTTTTTCGGTTTCGGTTTTTTCAAAGTGGACTGCGAACACGCACCGAATTAGTTCGGTTCGGTTCGATTTTTTGAAGTTCGGTTCGGTTCGGTTTCGCTTTTTAATTCGGTTTTTTTTAGCAATTACACATCTCTCCATTTATTTCCATTTTTTTTCCTTCTTGATTCTTTGAGGTTTTTATGCTTACACTACCAAATGTTTGAAGGTTTGATGACTTTTAAAATCCAACCATAGTGATCATCCACACATACAAGATAATATCTTCTATATACAAAATATAATGTATTATACAACGTATAATAAAATCATACAAGGTATATAAAATTTTATATAGTGTATAATTAAATTATGTGAGTTATATCTAATTTATTATAATAGGTGAAATAAATTATATGAATATTATTCTATGTATAACATTTTTATTATACTATATATAATAAAAATCAACACTCAAATTATTAGTATACTTGTATTCAATATCTTTGTAGTGTTAAAAAATGAAAATTGAGATTTTATTTTTTATGGAACAACGAAAGAAGTTGAGAATAAGGAGGAAGTAGAAAAGGTAAGAAAAAAATGTTGGAAAAAAATCTTGGAATAATAGAAGTATGAAATTGTATAAAACGGTTATACATGAACAACAAATAAATTATTGGAGTTATTTCGCGTAAGAAGGTTTCCTTATATATAGCAATTTGATTTACTAGAAAACATTTAACTTGTCATGTAATGTTTAATAACATTTAGTTGCTAAGAGTATGTAAATATTATAATATTATTGTCTACTTATGTTTTTTTTTTCCCAAAAAAAAAAATTGTATTCATGTAGTAAATTTTTTTTAAAAAAAAATTCGGTTTAACCAAAAAATCGAAGAACTGGTAAATCGGAACCGAACACCGAAATTGTTATTAAAAAAACCGAAAACCTAACCGAAATACCGAAATACCGAAAAACCAAAACCGAAAAACCGAATTAATTCGGTTCGGTCGATTTTTCGGTTTATGTTATCTTTTAAGCACTTTTTAAAAGTTTCGCCAAATATTAACGCTACTCAAAAGTGCTTTTTAAATTAATTGATCAAACATAAACGCTTAAATCAAAGATCTTTTTTAAAAAATTTTTAAAAAATAAGCTAATTTTAAGTTTTTACGCAAATATGCGCTATTAATTAATGAAAGGAAAACCGTAGCAATATTACATATCTACTATTAATACTGTATATAAGAGGCGAACATCAGAGTGAAAATGGTTGCTTTATCGAGGGCACTTCCGTGATTTCAGACGCTACTACACCAGTTCATTTCTTCTTTTTCTTCATCCTTCTCTTTTGCTTTTAATCAGCATTTGGATGGAAGAAATTTTGGGAAACCATGTTTAATCTACTTGATCGAAAGTATTGAAATTTCACCATCTTTTTGTTTTTCCCCGTTGTTGAATATGCCAACAAGCTTGAAAAAAGTACTCGCCGGGTCAGCTTTACACCGAATTGGTTAAGCTATTCACTGTTTTGTTCGGCTGAGCTCTATGTTGCTGTTGTCATGTTATTAGACTCTGATTTTTGGTTTTTGTTTCTATGTTGTCGAGTCGCTATGAAAATTATTTAATCAGCATAGTTATGGGAGATATTTGGGGGAAACCTTGTTCAATCTATTTGGAACTACTGATCTTCACTTCCTGCCCATGTTTTTGTTTCTTTCCCCGTTGGGAGTTTGAACTAGTTAAAATTATATTTATTATCCCGACAGCAGTAGTCGGGAAGTTAAAAATAATTAATAGAGTTTCACTTCCTCTCCGATCAAACAAGCAAATTGATGGTTCGTTTAATTGTTAGAGCTTGGTTTCACTTTCTCTTCGATATATTTGATAATTCTACCTAAGTTTTTAGCTGCATTTCATAATTCTAATTTCTACCTAAAATTGATGGTTTTAGCTATATTTTATCATCCGCTCAATTTTTACTTCATATATTTGCTTCAAATAACTGAAAACTGCTATTGTGTTTCTGATTTTGCTTCGTTTTTTCTTTGATAGTTGTGAATCACGTTGATCTGTTTAGATTCTATGAATTAATCCTATATTTGATTCGATTTGTTTTGGTTGAATTCATTTTTATCGAGTTTATTGGTACGGTAATGAGTTTTGTAATGCCCTAGATTTTGCTTCTTCAAATGAAGTCAGCAGTTCTTATTGCATTGTGATACCCTAGATACATAGTCCTTGAAACTGTTAAATAAACTTGTAGCGCTTCTTATTGTTTTCAAGCAATTAACTAATGGTAGTAGCTTATTTGTATGTGAGTGTCTTTTGTGGTCAATTAGGTGAGAGTGAAGCAATTCATTTAAATACTGTGATCGAAAGCAATTCATTTATGATCTGTTTTGGAAATACTGCTAAGGTTTCACCTCGTATGTTTTATCTTTATGAGATAACTTTATGGCTTCTTAAGATTATGCTTTTATGTTATGTGGTCTGAGTTTTTAATCCAATAATTAATATTTTAATTATTGGATCAATATGTTCTGTTTGTTTGGAGAGCATGAATATGGGGTGTGTATCTCAATATGTATTCAATTTGCATTTAGATAGCATACTCATAAGATGTTACAGCTTTTAAATAAACACATCTATATTTTTGTTCTTCAAATCTTTAAGGCGAAAATGTGTTTAATCCACATGGCTCATGAATATAATTTTAATTTATTAATTTTCCCTCATCTTAGGTATTGTGTAAAGGATAAGAACATGGTTCCGTTTTAGATGTGAAAACTTTCAAGCTTTTCGCTAAAAGTAATTAGTAGAAATTATGCCTATAGGATTAAACATCGACTCATTGCTTGATGAAATTAAACTCTTAGCCTATTGAATTCGCTAAAAGTAATTAGTAGAACTTGTTGTAACTTTAGAACTCTTGTTATTGAATTCTTTCTCAAGACATTAGGTTGAAATTAGGACTAGCTGAGAATGAATATCTACATGTTGAATACACTCTTTTAGTCTTAGTAGTATTCTGTCCAAAATATAAGAGAATATAACTCTTAGCCTATTGACCTTCAATTTGATTTAATGACATAAAAATAAGTCAAATGTATGCTGGTTAAATGTAAAGCCATTGTTTGAATCTATTGTGCATGAAAGTAGAATGTTTGCTGTTGAAGGATTGATAGCAGGTATGAGCAGTTGTGAAGGATGTATAATAGGACTTATCCTAATCATTTGTTTGCTGTTGTGAAGCAGTGTTGTCAAAGGCATGCTTAAGCCCTGAAGTGAGGCTCAAAACATGTTGAGCGCTCGCCCGGTTTTTATATGCGCTTTTCGGTGTCATCATCAAGGCTCTAAGACATACTTTTCCTTGCCAATGAGCCTCTCTTGAAGAAGTGACACTAGATATATGATATTTCACTTTATCGTAATGTTTTTATAATTTCTTTGTCCATAAATTTGTTATTCATGCTTACTGCTATTAGTCTTGGTCTAAACACACACACACACACACACATATATATATATATATATATATATTTGTTTTGCATTCATTGTCTTGCCTTTTTCATTAAAGCCTACACTTTATTTGCGCTTCGTGCTTAAAGCCCCAACTGACCTTAGCTTTTTGCACTTTTCACTTTTGATAACACTGTTGTGAAGAATGTACACTGTTTTTCTCTCTGTCTCAGTTCAATACTCAATAGGCTCTGTTGCTGAAGCAGAGCTGGAATAAGATAGTTGCTTTAGGAAACCCTTTTGCTTCGTAAAAGGATTAACTCAGCCTACATAAATTAGCACCCATTTCCTTGCAGCTATTAGCTATTCTGATGAAACCTCATTTAACTGGAAGAATAGACTAAAAGGTTGAAAACTTAAAGTTAGATGGAGGTTCTTACAATTTAAGGTGGTTAATTAAGAAATGCAGCGGAAGTTATTAGTTTTATATTTATCCATGGACATGTTTATATCAAAATTCAAAGTTATATCCCCATTTACTGTTGAAACGGTGAAGATGAAGTGTCTGGTGAAGGGTAAGTAATCCTTATGATTTTCCTTAATTTGTTGAAAGTACAAAAATTAAGATGGTTTAATTTTAATGCAGGTTCATTCCCTCGTATGCCAGGAATATGATTACAGCATCATTTGAACCATTTTTCCGTGATGCTTGGGATAGATGCAAGGACTTTCCATACGATGTTAGAATGCTAATGTGGGCTCAGTTTAAGGTATATGGCAGACAAAGTGTATTTATGTAATACTTGATTTAGTGCTTTTAAATGCATGAATTTGGCATGTTGTGGATTTATGATTTTACTCCAGAGCGAGAACACACTGGATGTAAAAAATAAATGGTTTTCTCATGTTATCTAAAAATCAAAAAGTTTAGATATGCTCCTTTTGCATTTTTTAGTAGGAGCCATCACTGAATATGGTTTCTTAAAAGAAACGAAAATCCACTTTCTGATAGAATAATTGATATTGCACATAATTTTTCATGTGTTGCAGCCTGCTGTTTGTCAGTTTTAAGAATTCCTTTTAACATTCATGCTTCATGAACCTCCTTTTCTCTTGTCCTTTGGCCCATTCCAGGGACGCAGCTGTAACCTTAATTTGTCTGTGACGAAGGTCTTTATGATATAAGTTTTTCAAAAATGAGTTTTCTTCTAATGATATTAGTATTTTGCAGACAACGTGTACATGGCAGCCTCCTTATGAAAATGAAATAAATACCATTTTCGAGAAGAAAGTATCTTTGCGGATTAAAGAACGCTTGTATAATGCCCGAAACCTCAAAAGGGTGGTTCGTTGCACACCGGAGGTTCCATGAGTTTTGCGGGCCACCGATGAAGATTGGTAATTTAGCCAATTAATTTTCCTTCATTTAAATTATCTAAATACGATTAAACTTTTATCCAACTCTTATTTTTTAATTTTGCAGCGAAAGTTAAACGGGGGAGAGGATGTGCCTCTTTTTGAGGTCTTCGAGGAGACACATTAGAAGGAGGACGGTACAAGAGAAGGTTTGGTCGAGCCACGTGCTAAGGAGACATATGTAAGATTTTGAACTTAATTTGAAATTAAACTTCGGGCTTGTAGGAAGTGACATGCGCATTAGGCTAATACTCGACTCATAAACACTTAACCACTAAAAACTGATTACAACACTTCTTTTCAGAAATAGGAATGCACAATTATATGCACTGATTCTGGAAAGAAGAACTTAAATTCCCGTCATCTCTTTAACCCTCCTGCTATATTTTACAAATTCAAAAGATCAATCCTTTAACAAAATCAAACAGGTACAACTATTCCGCCTGTCTTAACTAAGTAATATTAACTAATCACTTCATGTTAGTATCTTATTGTTGTTGTTGTTGTTGTTTTTTTTTTTTTTTTTTTTTGTTTTTTTGTTTTTTTGTTTTTTTTTTTTTTTTACTATTATAGAAGAGCCAGTTGAGACTAAGATCGGCATGGCTGCTTCATGGTGTTTAATTTTATTTTGAGGGCATAATTGACTTTTGACAGAATAACCTCATCAACGTGTCCTTTCACTGTGTAGTTGAACATCCAACTCGTTATCTGTTCACTTTCCCATTTATCTTGCTCTGCTCAAATGTTCTAGATCTTCATTTTCTCCATCAAGTTTCATAATTTCCAGCTTGCTTTGATCATTGGCCTTCTCTGTTGTCTCTTACCCAGTTCGAGTGCGCATATATCCTCGACGTTCATCCCTTTGCTTCCGTTGCTCACAATATAGTAAGAAAAGTTTTATGGGGTGTAAACTTGTAATGTGGTTTTTTGAAATTGGGTTTGCAGATTTTGTTGGAATATCAAGATGGGATTTGACTTCCTGAATAAGCTAGCTAAGCTAATCTTAGATTTGTGCTAATTTTGCAGGTGGCTATATTTGTATTAGAGCCATGCATTAGTGTGAGTGATCAGACGTTTAAAACATAATTTGTGGGCTACTGTGTGTGCTGAAACCTATGAATGAATGGAGGAATCTGCTACATCATAAACTGTATAGTTGAACCACATATTGTATATACACAGTTTTGTAACTTTGATAGAAATGCAAAGTACATGACCGAAGGATTATACTACAAATTAGCAGGAGAGGATATTAAGAGAGAGCTCTCGATCTAATCAAGAACCTAAATGTCCTTTCCCAATCTATGTTCCAAGCTGTCAAGTTGAGCCTCAAATGTTTCCAGCCTGGTTTCTATGTTTGTGTTTTCTTCTTGGCCTTTACATGCGATTCTTCCCTTTGGTACCAATCTTGAAACCAATGACCATTTAGATTAGGTAGACTTTTAACAGTGGCCCATATAAGAATGCAAAAGCATTTTGAAATTAAATTGCATACTGTGTTGGCTTCGCTAAGTGCTCTGATCACGGTTATACTGTCCTGATTTGTATCTAGAACGACGCTCAATCCGTTAGTCTATACCTGAAAATATAGGACTATAATAAATGCTATTTGAATTGTAATTGTGTTTATGTAATACGTAAAACTTTCATAATTTCGTTACTAAACTGACTCATATTCCGTGTTGGACCCGTGCTTGCACGGGCTTACCATCATCTAGTCACGAGAAAAGCTAAGGTAAGCACACTCGGAGAGTTTAGGAGAAACAACAACAGTCCCTAACTCAGAATCCATTACAACATATTAATGTGTAATCAGTTATCCTAACTGCGTTTCTTTATAAATTTCCTGAAGAAGTCAAATCTGTTGGTGCTCTATCAAATGGCTGCTACCTATTTATTTATTTATCTACTGGTATATTTTGAAAATGCATGTTGCTTATTTTAGCTCTTCTACTTGATATTTCTTTTGTCAAACACAAGAAACACATTAATTTCTCCAGCCTTCATTGCCTGTGTAAGTAATATGAGAAAATTTATTTATATTACTTCAGGAAGGATTTCAAAAAGGTTTGGAAGATTGGCGTCAGACCCAGCCTGCTTCAGAGGATGGTACCGCAGTCCAACCATCGCCTGCGGATATGATGTTTAAACTATTTCAAATTTGATGTTTGATTGGATGTTTCAAATGTTTAGACTATTTCTTCATGTTTGAGTTCGTTGCTTTAACTGTTATAGTTGTTTGGTTGAATTCTTAGGTTCTATAGTATTGTGTTTGCAAGCAGGTGCAGCCAATAAAATAGTAATTTGCTGTAAAAAGAATGGGAAATTCCGACTACAGTAGTCGGAAAATTCAAAAAATTACTTTGCAGAAAATTAAGATTTCCGACTACTATATTCAGAAGTTTCATCCATTTCCGACGAATATAAAATTAAGATTTCCGACTACTATAACATTTCCGACCACCTGAAAACGGTCGGTGGGGTGTCAGAAATCCTTATATATCAACTACATTCCGACTACAATAGCTGTTGGAAAATCATGATTTTCTAGTAGTGATAGCCATGCTGTGAAGTTATCTACTTGGGTTAAAAAAGGACAGACTTACTTTGAAAATGTAAAGTTATCTACTTGGGTTAAAAAAGGACAGATTTACTTTGAAATTACTTTGTTTACCTAGGATGTATGTGCTGAGTGTTGTTATTTGTTGGGCAAGGTTGTAGTGTACATGTCTCATCCTGAGAAACGTCCAGCGCTCATTAGTCATTACTATAATATAATTTTGTTTCTTTTTCACTTTCTTATTCTTATGATGCTTTTTTCAGAGAAACGTTCTTTCATGCCCAACACTGCTATTGCTACTGAAGAACAAGTTTCCATTAACAACGAATGTCAAATACTTGTATCATCAATCTAGGATTTACTTTTAGTATTTATGACATCTTATTGTAACTTTATAGTCCAAACGTAGGACCTGTTTGGCCATGAGAATTATCCCCTTTTACGTAGCGAGAACTTATAACTTTTATAGTCCAAACGTAGCGAGAACTTGTAAATTTTTCGTAAAATCTTCTCAAGCTAATATTTTGCTACAAAACTTAAAACCCAAATTTTCAAAAACTTATTTTTATAAAAGCTAAAACAAACACATTTATAAGGAATTATTTTTGGGAAAAGCACACAAATTATTCCCTTTAGGCAAAATAATTACACGAAATTGCACCCAAATCAACTAATTTTGCTAGCACCCCTGTGGTCCAAAATATTTACCAGTATTCCCCCATCCAAGCTCTTATGTTGGAATCAATTGTGTGCTACTCCTCTATTTAAAAAAGGTTATCCTCCTTTTCTTTTTAGTGTCATCTCAAAAAAATTATCCCTTTTCTATATTTGAAACAATTTAACTTCTGAGATGATTTGTGCCACACAAATATTTAAAGTTGTTTTGGACCATAGCATTTTAAAAACTTCCTTTTATTTCTTAAACATCAATCATAAAAAGGATAATGCTTTTGGGACGGAGAAAGTATTAATTAGGTGCTTTCCAGCATCCCATTAAATGCAATGGGGCCCATTCTCCACCCATCAATCTACGTAATAATATTCTCTATTGTGTGCCCCGTCTTTTACTTTGTTGCAATTAATTTTATATATATATATTTCTCATCCATAGTAGCACTTGAATATTTTTTTTTAATATGGCGATTATATGTTGAAATGGAGCTACTACATATAATTTAATTTTATGAAGGAAGTTTTCATTTTGCAGGACGTCCTCCTCCAAGAATATGGACTTGTCGAAGCATCTCATTAATCACTAATGCATTAGTAAACAGTAGAAGTCAGAATTCACCAAATATGGACTTGTCGAAGCATATTTTTTTTTCTTTTTTTTTTTTTTGCCTTCTTTTCCCCGATTTAACATATGGGAAAGAGCTTCATAAATCTGCTGCTGTAATTTCATCAAATCTGTTAAAACATCATAACACCAATTCGATTTTGGCAAGACATTACTTGTGGAAACACTAAAATGCTATTACTCATGAGAACTTTTCTGACTTTGTAAAGAGATTTTTTAGAACTTAGTTGCAACCCGACTGTTCTAATGCAGCTACTCCTGAAGATTATTAGGTACGTTTTAATTTGTTTTGGAACTTAGTTGTTATCTGACTTAACGAGTAGCTACCTTAAAACAAAGGTTTTTTCTGTCCATTCTTTTAAATGATATTCTTTTGTGCTGTATTTCTGGTGTTCTCGAATTATTGTAACCGTTGATTAGCCAAGATATAAAGTTGTCTGCTTGGTTAAAACGGGACAAACTTACTATGTTTACATTCTTTGAAATTACTTAGTTTACCTATGGTGTATTTAGTGAGCCCTGGAGGCGTTCTTGCTTGTTCAGAAAGATTGTAGAAAAAAAGAGAGGATGATGCCTTTGTAAAATGCCTATATCGTACAGACGATCCTTTCTTTATGCCTATCCATGGTTACCACGTATTTCTACGAATGTTTTTAGATGTAGCTCCCAGTTTTAATTTGAATTGGCAGGGTATCTATCTCCATTGGTACAAAACCTAAAGTGAAGTTAAAACTTTAGATTCAGAATCATCCGTCTTTTTCTTGCGTAGATCACTAATAATCCTTCATGTTTGAAATTTTAGTGCACTCTTGGTCCCTTCCTAACAATTGTCTATTATTTAACATTGTCATCTGTGCACGTGGGACTCATGTGAGAAAATGTTCCCTTAAATCTCACAACCTTGTCTTAGCAACTCTATCATGTTTCTGAATGGCAAGAACCAGCCAAATGTCCTAAGATATGCTTCCACGCTACATTGACCATACATATGCTTGCGATCTTAATTACTTTGTTGAGTTTGCTCCATATTTTCGTTTAGTTTAGTACTTTTTCAAGCACCTCTAGAGATATCAAACCAGGGGTCAACCCCATGGCTCTCCGTTTTGATAATATGGATAGCGGTCTTATCAGGGTACCCATGTAATGCCATAGAGGTAACTAACCTTTTTGTTTCTCTTTTTTGCTTTAACACCTCTGCATTCTCTATAGAATAGCTTAGGTTTTTGAAAAATCATGAATATTTTTTTCTGTTTGTTCCTTACCAGCTAACCGATATCAGTTATTGAGATGAGTATACGCCTAGGTTTGCCTTTTTATAAATCCTTCATGAAAAATTTATTTACAAAGAATCTGTGAAAAGAAAAGAAAAATTTGTATGTTATATATGAAGGTTTCAACGTTGCTGCTTAGGAGTCAATAGATTCAAAATCAAGGGCAACTAAGACATTTTTTATTATTAGCTATGTAGTGTCTTTTCGACTGCCACATCTGTTTGCCCTTGCAATTAGGCGTCATCTTTGATTCAGTTCTGTTCTCTCTTCCTAAACGTCATTTACAAGCAGGAGCTCCTCCGAGCAGATTTCCTCTCAATTTTGAGCTAGGCCATTCTGAAATCCTTGCTTTCAGCCCAATACAGTGCCGGTGTTTACTGGGTTTCATGAGCTTGCAGATTCTACGATGAGGGTACGGTGTCGAAGTCGGGACACAGCAGAAAATGGGCAGAATTTTGACCTTGGAACCTCGCCGAATGGATAGTGTTTGGAGATATTTCTTTTTAGTTTAGTATGTCTAAGCGCTTCTGTTCTATAGGTGTTTGAGAAAATTCTTCAATGAATCAGACTATCTATTAGATTTCAATTATTGTCTTTGGGTTTAATTTCTTCGTTTGATTGGGAGAACAAAACATGCTAATCTTAACTTTAGATAAAGGGTGGGCGGTGACAATTTTAAATTTCTTTCTCCTGGTATTTGATTCAGCGAGTAAACCAGCTGGCCTTATGAAGTTCATATTCTTATGTACATGAGATATCCTCATATTTGGAGATATATTGAATCGGGGAAAAAAAAAAAAAAAAAAAAAGGTGTCAACAACCTTAGTGGATCTCTTTGTTAAAGAAATTTACTCCTGTATGTATATTCATTTGGCTTGTAGTTTTTTTTGTGAGATTATTACGAGTGTTATATTTTTCCCTTTTTAAATATTTGTAGAATGATTGCACCTCTTATCTTTTTTGACATGAATTAACTATTCCAGTACTGGTACAGTGGTACTTGCAAAAGACAAATTTTGCTACCATAAATTCACACCAAAAGAAATCGTTTTATCTACTAATAGTGGTCAAATTGGCATATTACTAAATTACGCCCCTATTACCACAGCTGTAGATATAGGGATTTTGAGAATATGCTTCAAGCATGCCAAATGACGTAAAATCTATGATGATATGGCTATGGCGGAAAAAATGCTAAATTTTAGTGAACTGAGTTTTTGAAATCAACAGACGACTTAAAGTTGTGATTTGATAAGTAAGGTTCTGTTTGTCTATCGAGTTACCAACAGTGTGTAAAAGCATTTGACGCAGCATTCTACATCTTTATTAATCTGTCTTCAATATGTTGTCTCAAACAGAATTGCACAAGATACTAGCATAAGCTTAGCGAATTGGATATGTACTAGCAAAATGAAGACAGCTATCTTTCCTTTTTGGTTGTCATACAATGATTTAAATTCATATCTAAAGTTAGTTAGTACTTATTGCAAAATGAAGACAACTATCTTTCCTTTTTGGTTGTCATACAATGATTTAAATTTGTTAAAAGCAGCTCGAATTCAGCCATGGAAGCTTAAGAACCTACAATGGAGGTTCATCAATGGAAGAAGGAAGAGAGAGGAGTCAGTTTAGAGAGAAGAGAGAGAATGGGAAGAAAGAATTAACTAACTCAATTCCAATCTGAAGATTACAGCTGTATATATAAAAATATCTAATCTAACAAACTTATCCCTAATTCAGTTATTTGTACAGCTCATTAACTAACTAACTTCTACCTGATCTGGTACAACAAAAACGATCGCGTGTACAACTAAGCTTATACTATCCTTTATCTACATTTCTACACTCCCCTCAAGTTGAGAATGAAATATGTTTTTCATTCCTAACTTGCCAAGTAAATAGCCATCTTTAGCATTGACTTAATGCTTTGGTGAACAAGTACGCGGTGGTTCGTGTTGAATATAACTTGTTTTGATGAGGCCTTCTTGTAGTCTTTCCCTTATGAAGTGACAATCAATTTCGATGTGTTTGGTCCTCTCGTGATACATGGGATTGGAGGCAATTTGTAGTCTTTGCCTTGTTGTCACAAAACGGATCAATAGGCAATGTCAAATGCACATTTCTTTCGAAACCCGATCCAACCACGCTGAATTCGGCTACGGTTTGTTGCCGTTCTATACTCGGCTTAATTTGAGCTTCTAAATGTGGTGTTTTGTTTCTTAGCTTTCCGGAAATTAGAGATGATCAACTTGATACAATATCCGTGACGATTTCCTTGACATGTGGGCGAGGCCGATCCTCCGAGTCACAAAGGCACATACGCGTATATTCTCCCTTCTCGCTTGACATTGCGGGACAAGTCCTGGTTGCTTCTTTATATATTTGACTAGGTGCGAAGCGTTTCATAGTGAGATTTCTTAGGTGCGTACATGAATTGACTTAGACATTGTCTTGTGTATGAGATGTCGAGTCTGGTAATTGTAAGATATAGAAGTTTCCCAACAAGTTTTTGGTAACTCCCATCTTCCAATGCGTAAATCTTGAAGTTGCCTTTGGTCTTCTAACACTACATCTGTGGCCTTGGCTTTACAATCTCGTCAAATGCAGGTAGTAAGTTTGAGGTTTTGTTCCATGGGTGTCTCTTATGTTTGGAACACGATAGGCCAACTTAAATCATTTCAGCGTATTTTCTCTGTGACATTAGTATGCCTCGCTTTGATCTAGCAAACTCTATCCCCGAGAAATCCTCGGTTCACCTAAATCCTTAAGTTTGAATTTTTGTGCGGTGCTTCTTTGGAATTACGAATTTCTATCGGGTCGTTTCTGTGACCAGTAGATCATCTACATACACAAGTATAAGTACAAACTTGTTGTGGATTCTCCTAGTGAATAGGGAGTAGTCATGCTTACTTTGTTGAAAACCAGAAGAAAGGAGGGCTGAGTAAACGAGGTTCCATTATTAGGAAGCTTGCTTGATCCATAGAGAGATTTTAGTAGCCTACATACCTTAGTCCCCCTTTGGCTACTAAAACACGAGGTGAAGACATATAGACTTCTTCCTCAAGATCACCAGAAAGGCATTGTGAACATCCGTTTGGTAAATAGGCCGGTGCTTAAGAAGAAAGAATAGCAATACTTGACTCTAACGGTAGTAAGCAACAACCGGAGAAAAAGTGTCATGAAAGTCAAGACCTGCTAACGAGTGTATCCCTTAGCCACAAGCACGGTTTTGAACCTCTCAAGGAACCGAACCATCGCATGGTATTTAATCTTGAAAACCACTTACATGATGGGAGTGTGACCGAGGTAAATACTACAACCTCCAGTATGATTCGCTCAAGGGCCTCGATCTCAAGGCACGTAGCCTTGATCCATCTATCATCTTTAATGGCTTGAGAATAGGTGGAAGGTTCGGTGTCGGAAGAGAAAGAGGCTAGAAAGCATTGATATTTAGGGGAAGGTGAGAATAAGAACGAGTGGGCAATAGAGTGAGGAGAAGAGGAAGGAAGTGGTGGATGAGCATAATCAGTCAACCAAATAGGAGGTCTAGTGGGTGCCTGACCTTCTAGGAGGAGGATGAGTGGGAGAGGGTGCAGAAGAAAGGGGAGAAGACACAGCAGGAAGATGTGAGGATGAAGAAGAGGGAGAAAGAGAAGAAGGAACAGGTGGTGAGACAGGAAGGGAGGAGGAAGGAGGAGGGAGAGGAGGAGCAGGTGGAAAATCAGCAAAAAACTGAGTTGATGTTGGAACAGAAGAATAGAGAAAATGAGACTTAGGAAAGGTGAAGGGAAAAATGTTTTCCCTGAAAGACACATCCTACTAACAAACGGTTTAGCGATTGGCAATATCATAGACCTTATAGCCCTTTTGTGTAGAGGGATAACCCGCGAAAACACCGAGGAATGGATTTAGGGGAAAATTTGTGAGAAAAATCGGCTTAGTAGCATAACAAAGGCAACCTAGAACTCTGATGTGATCAACAGATGGTGGTTTAGAGTGAAACATCTCATAGGGAGTTTTACCATGGAGAATAGGACTAGGTAACCTATTAATAATGTAGGATGCAGTGAGGAGACACTCCCCCCAGAATTTGAGAGGAATATGAGCTTGGAATCTTAAAGCTGCGACCTCAAGGAGGTGTCTATGTTTTCTTTCACAACTCCATTTTGTGTGGAGTGTGGACACAACTACTTTGATGAACAATTCCTTTAGATTTAAACGGGTTAAGACAAGAGCATTCGGGAACTCAAAACCATTATCGGATCTAAGAACTTTAATAGAAGTACCAAAGCCGTGTGGCAACAAGTTGAATAAAGTCTTAAGACAACATATACATCACTTTTCAATCTCGAAAAGGAAAGTCCATGTTATTCGAGAATAGTCATCTACAAGGGTGAGAAAGTATCTATGGCCATTATAAGTACGTACCCTATATGGACCCCACGCGTCCATATGAACAAGATCAAAGGCCTAACAGATTTTGTGGTACTAATGGGAAAAGGAAATCTGGTTTGTTTAGCTAATGGGCATACATGACAAATACAAGACTTTGAACTAGTAAACAAATTTCTTATAGTTGGGATTTTTACGCAAGGTGGTGAAAGGGGCATGGCAAGTCTTTGATGCCGTAGAATGTTGGGATGGACGTGTCTGAGCCTTTGTAGAAAGAAAGGCAGGGAGTGGAGGCGGCGCCAGTGTGGAAGGATTGAGGGGATGTAAAGTCACGCGTAGCACGATCCCTTCACCGTACCCTTTGTAAGGGTCACGAAATGAGCAAAAATCGGGATAGAAAGTAACGAACGGTTAGGATCTCTAGTGTACTTTGAAACAGACAACAAATTAAATTTGAATTCAGGGACATAGAGCACATTTTTAAGGGATTGATTAGGGAATATAGGACAAGAACTAATGTGTGTAATCTTAGTACTATCACCATTTGGGAGTTGGACTGTTATGTGGCCAGTAACAGGAACAGGAGATGATAAAAGTTTCAAGGAAGCAGCCATATGATTAGATGCCCCAGTATCTATTATCCAATGGATTTGTTCAAGGATGGATTTACCTGTCATGTTGGCCATAGCTCGATCAGGCGGGGGATCTATTTGGACCTTTTTCCTTTGCACGACATTTTTTAGCATTTCTCGCGATACGATCATATTGCTCATTTGTAAAGACGGGGAGTAAGGGCGGAGCGGTGGTACCCGTCGTGTTCGCGGACTTCTACACTTGAGGTCATGTTGGCATTATGAACCATAGGAGCAACACTTCCTGAGCTCATGTAGGCATTGTGAGCCATGGTAGTAGCATTGTCATATGCACTCTTCTTCCTATTGTTGAACTTGAAATGAGATGGATAACCAACCAGTTTGTAACAACTATCCCTTGTGTGTCCCTTCATCTTACAATGGTCACAAATCAGATGTGCATTTGTGAACCTCTTTCCCCTTATGTGGGATGCATTTGGGGTTATTGGACCACTACTATCATTCTCCAATGGTGCTTGCCCTAGCACCCCCGAATGTGAACTAGATGCTCCATGAATTCCGATTCTCCTCTTGAATGAGCATGGAGTAAGTTTGGTCCGGACTAGAACTCGGATCCATCGTTAGAACGTGACTTCTCCGATGAGCATATGTATATTTAGGCCAATGTGAACTTCATCAATTTACCTGTGGTGCAGAACTCAACAAATGCCTTACTAGACTTAGGACAATCACACCACAGGAATGGTATGACCGACTCAAACTCAGCCATACAAATCACATAATCTACGGTGAAGTAAACCGCTACACTAGATGTTCCTTGTGATAGACTACTAAACTTCCATTCGAGTGATACACCTTGCTAGCATTAACCTTGTCAAATCTATCCTTTAGGACACTCCAAATCCTCGAGCACTTGAGGAATAAACAATTCCTTTCCTCAATTCATGCTACCTTGAATTCATAATCCATTGTTGAACAATAGCATTGCATCTATCCGATGTGTTCGAAAGGCATCATTTTCATAATCTTCCCCTCTTCTGTGTTGCCATGATAAAACCTATTTTGTTCTTCACAGTAATGACAATTTCATAGATCTACTCCATTCGGAGAAGTTCTCGCATCCTATAAGCAATTGAGGAACAAGTGTAACTCCGGTGTGTATCGGATGGATGAACATACGGCGGGTCATTACAATCAAGCACTTACCGTTAATAGATGCGGACCCGGATTGCATTAAGTTAACTACATTAATGGGAGTTTCGGTGCCATTTCGGTTGTTCAAGTGAATTAATCAACAATTCAACTTCAATCTAAACGAAATCTAGAAGGAAATCGCAATCGAACAATGAATAGAAAACTCGATTGCATACGAACTCGATTACTTGGCGGTTATTTTCGCACAATCGATAGTAAAAAGAAGAAAAAAAGGAAATTAACAACCTTTCGAATCGATCTTACTTAGTGGCTTCCCCGGATCGTTGTGAACTCGACTTTGATACCATGTTAAGCGGCTCGAATTCGACCATGGAAGCTTAAGAACTACAATGGAGGTTCATTGATGGAAGAAGGAAGAGAGAGAGTCGGTAGAGAGAAGAGAGAGAATGGGAAGAAAGAATTAACTAACTCAATTCCAATCAAGATTACATTTTGTATATATAAAAATATCTAATCTAACAAACTTATCCCTAATTCAGTTATTTGTACAGCTCATTAACTAACTAACTTCTACCTGATCTGGTACAACAAAAACAGCACTGTGTACAACTAAGCTTACTCTATCCTTTATCTACATTTCTACATTCATATCTAAAGTTAGTTAGTTAGTACTTGTAATATCAATAGTGGAGTACTTGGAACTATTTTACTACTTATAGCCATGATGGTTACAGTTTAAATTCGTTCTTTAGGTGAGCATATTTGTGGAGAACATGAGAATCCAATGTTGCCTTCTTTTGGGGTTAATTTTTCAGTTTTGCTATTGGTGTTAGAATGGTTCTGATTTACTTTTGACAGCGAGAAATGCTTCTAACATTCTTATCATTTTAAGCTCCTTATTCTCCATCATTGCATAAGTAAATTTTATTTGGAACTACATTTTATGAAAATTGGGTATGTTTAATCACGTATTGCATTTTATAATTTATTGCAGGGCATATGATGAACTGTGTAATGATGCTGCTTCGTGTGGTCATTCTGATTGCGTTTCTCCTTGAACATACAAATGATAATAGACGGATGACATTCTTTCATAAAGAAGCTGCTTTAGGTCATACCAAAGTCCAGCAGTTCCTCTTGCGAAAATATACGGGTAATGCTACATGCAATAGATTCCAATCGCGGAACTCTTTCTTGGATCTTGTGCAAAAGTTTAGTACACCGGGCTGTCACTTTTATATTATGGACAAATTAAGTGCTAATAGTGTTTCTATGAAGAATAACAACTCGTGCTTGCTTTATTTTTTATTTTCTTTTTCTGGGTAAATTTATTTTTGATGACATAATTGTGATACACTTGGTTGAAGAAAAAGGAACTTGATGAAGTTGTAAAAAATCCTCATGTCAAAAGTCTTCATTCTTCTTGATTCGGAAAGCCAGTGGTTGAGCAGAAAAGGAGGTTTGGGACTTTACATGTATGTTACTTCATCTTATTATTGTTAATATTAATTTTAACAGGATATATGTGTTAGGATTTAAAATCCCAAATCCGACTTTTGTAAAACGATTCCCGGGAAAGATTGGAGGGTCACGAATTTGGACCACTTAAATACCAATCTCCTTAGACGGAGAACCTACTTACGCCGTGATGTAAGCGAAGAATAAATAACACACCTGATTTATAGTGGTTCACCATCAACGTGGAGAGCTACGTCCGCGTTCTTGCTGCGGATCTTATTAAAGAAGAAATATTACAAGTGTTTACAACACTCGACCTCATTGATCGATGACACTCAAGAATTTCTGCCACACAAAATTCTCTCGAAGATACTCTCTTACTTAGGCCTTTCGCTAAGAGTATTTCTCTTAGATTTTTTCTCTCTTTGGGATGTGTTGTCTTGTTGGTGTGTTTAGCAAATGAAAGCTTCCTATTTATAGATGTGAGATGAACCTATTGATGTCGTTGGTGACTCGAAGCAAGCACTTGACAATTTGCCAAATACAAGGAAGATGTTTTCTTCCTTAAAACAAGGGAAGTGTTTTTCTTTCACCGAAAACAAGGGAAGTGTTTTCTTCTAAAATAAGGGATGGACCCAACAAATCTCCCTTGAGACTAATTTTAATTTGTCCCCACACTTTGTCGATACGACGGCTCTTTCCTAGTTTCATACTTCGTGCGACGGCCAAGTGGTGAACGCGGCTTCGGTTGTCCTTGTCGCCACCGTTGTCGGCATTAACATAACCGCACGATCCACATTTCGATTTTCGGAAATACGAGAGGGGCGAACTCGAGCTACACTTTCGGATATACGAATAATATCCAGCACCACGGCCTCCCGGTGTTGCTTTTCGGATTGCTCATAAATCGGTGACAACTCCCCGTGCGTGTCATGATGTACGTATCTTGTCCATGTACCAAATCCTCGGTTGTCGACGGCGATCCTTTGACTCATACAGGAGTCTCCGACGAGAGTGCGCCGGCTTGGCATCGTCGCATGTTGAACTTTTTTGATAACTTTCCTCGCGTATTCTTCTTGTGAGCGTTTGATGCCCTCTTTCTGTTGAAATCCCTTTGCAACCGGCCTTGCTTTATAATACCTTCTTCCATTGGAGTTCTTCCTTTATCAAATAAACCATTTGTTTGCAATGCCTGCTTATCCTTTGGCAATTCGGCTAATTCCCATGTATGATTTGCGGAATAAGGAATCCGTCTCGTCTTTCGTGCCGGCTCCCTTAGTCGATTCATCGACTTGCATTTGCTTCTTCACCAACATTCCATTTCCCTTTATCGGTGAGTAGAATGTAGTTGAGGGATGGAGAGTACACGTGAATCGGCTTCACGATCCTGGATGATCTACGATTCGCGGTGGCGTCGGTTGATTTGTTTGAGTCGCACTTTCATCGGTACCTTCTCGGATTATTTGTTCCTCTTGCCCTCGGCCCCAACATTTGCGGCTCGGGTGTCGGAGAGAAAGTCCCTCGAATCGACTATTTCCGGTTCAATACGACATTCGAATTTTTTGCAACTTGTCTTTGTACGGTACCTGTTCATTGAAACAACATTCTAACTTCGGATGATCTTCCGATTTTGTTAAATCACGAAAATCGATAACCAAGCTCGGTGTCCACCTTGCCAATAAAGTAACACTTCTTTGATTTTGGATCAAGCTTGCTTTCTCGTAGTATCATCATTATGAACATATGATAAACGGTAGAACACTTTCGAGAAATGAAAGATTTACATGCTTGCCTCTAAGACTTCACGGAATTCGAAATCAAGGGGAGCTGACGGTCGCCGGTTAATTAGAAAAGGCGCGGTGACCAGTACATCACCCACCGAATGTCTTGGCGATCTGATGTCATTCTCGTACTCCGCCACCATGCTCGTTCGACGTTCGGTTCGTGCTTTCGGCTACTCGTTTTGTTGCGGCGTTCGGGAATAGTCTTCGTCATCTTGATTCCATTATCGGCACGTCTGGGTTGAAATCACCGTGATGTATTCTCATAGTTGTCGAACCTCAGCTTATGACTTGAGGTTTGTTTCATTCTCGACCATGGCTTTCCATCTTTTGAATACACTAAACACGTCGGATTTATTTTTCGTAAAATAAACCCACACCTTACGGTTGAATCATCGATGAAGGTCACGTAGTAGTGTGATCCTCCAGAGAGAGAACGAGTGGTAGGTCCCCACACGTACGTGTGCACCAATTCCGACTTTTCGACCTTCAACTCCCTGCTTTTGCATTTGAGAAAGCTTACTCGACTTTTGTTTCGAGAATGCGGCTCACACGTATGAAGGTCGCGTCTTCGGACTCGAATTAAGCCATTTGTCACCAGCAGCTTCATCCTTACCGTTTTGATATGTCCCGGTAAACAATGTCCTGAAAATGCATGTCTTCTTTGTGTTGTCAACCACGGCCGATTATCACGACGACTAATCGTCATGTAGGGAGTGTAATCTTCTTTCCTCGGCCAACTACCCGCCGCGCTTTCGCCGCACTTCCAGACCCGTTACCAAAATTGAGATCATATCCCTCGTAGTGACTGCGAGATCGGGTTTCGTATCGGCACTTTGGAACATGTCTAACTTTTGTAATCTTCCACGAGGATCCATTTGACATCTTAATTAATGTCTCCGTGCAACAATGTCTAGCGGCTCTCCATCGGCTAAATAAACTTCTTGAGATTCCCACGACCACGTAGTTTGTCATTATATCATGATGTGGGGTGGTATGAAAGAATATGCGCAGTCAACACCCGAAGTCTGTCGGTACATCATGAAGTAGCAACAACGCGTCCTTGATGTCTTCGTAAACGACGTTGATTCCAGCCCCCTTCTTTGTCCTCCTTCTTTGGCGCCTACCAGTTTTCTTGAAGAAGTGACTTTGGTTTTCCACGGTTCCAACACTCATGTGTTCGTCTGGTGCAGATTGACCTCGCCATTCCTTGACTTGATACTTTATTTCGGTTGTAGTTTCTTGTCAAAATTTCTGCTTATTTTCAACATTAAAAGCGAACTCGTCGATGCCTCTCCGAGTCATCTGCGCACCTCCTCGTGAGGATACGATCCACTGCATCGTTGAACTTTAGTTTTATTCTGTAAATGAGGAATTACTAGCAGAAAGCTGCTCTCGATTTGGCTCCCGGCTATTTGGTAGGGATGCCAACAAAATTAAACTTGCACTTCATCATCAAAATCAATTTTTACCGATGACAATTGATTTACAATGGTATTGAATTCATTTACGTGTGCGACAACATGAGCGTTTTCCATCGTCTTTAGATGAAATAGTTTCTTCATGAGAAATACCTTATTATTTGCCGAAGGTTTCTCATACATATCGTACAATACCTTCATCATATACTGCGGTGGTCTTTTCCTTTGCCACGTTGTGAGCAACGTTCTTTGACAACGACGTCGGCCAGAATGACTCGAGAACTTGTGCCGTCGAGGGAGATCCCAACCGCTTGCTTCATCTCTCACGGTTTTGGACTCGAGAGGTTCATGAAGTTTACGCCATATAAATAATCTTCATTTGCATTCTCCGAATGCAAAATCTGTACCATCGAATTTACCGTGCCGTGCGTCGCACCATCTTCGCCTCCCGTCGTTTCTAAATCACAACACAGACTTTGTTGCTCGATACCAGTTGTTAGGATTTAAAATCCGAAATCCGACTTTTGTGTGATTCCCAGGGAAAGATTGGAGGGTCACAGTGAACCATAAATACCAATCTCCTTGACGAGAACCTACTTACGCCGTGATGTAAGCGAAGAATAAATACACACATGATTTATAGTGGTTCACCCTTGATGTGAGAGCTACGTCCACGTTCTTTCTTGCAGATCTTATTAAAGAAGAAATATTACAAGTGTTTACAACACTCAACCTCACAACCCCAATCAATGACACTCAAGAATTTTACCACACAAAATTCTCTCAAAGACCCTCTTACTTAGGCCTTTCACTAAGAGTATTTCTCTTAGCATTTTTTCTCTCTTTGGGATGTGTTGTCTTCTTCAATTTGGTGTGTTTAGCAAATGAGAAAGCTTCCCTATTTATAGATGTGAGATGAACCTATTGATGTCATTGGTGACTCAAGCAAGCACTTGACAATTTGCCAAATACAAGGAAGATGTTTTCTTCCTTAAAACAGGGAAGTGTTTTCTTCCTCAAAACAAGGGAAGTGTTTTCTTCCCTAAAATAAGGGATGGACCCAACAATATGTAGATGCGATGATTCAATAGCAAGTGACCAAGATTACTAAGGTGCTAAGTTATGCAACTGATGATGCTAGATTAGAAGAGTATATTACTAGCTGATGGATCCACCTTTCAATTATATGTCCTATCATCTACAATTCCAACCCTGAAAGTTTCTGATGTCTAGGATGTAAGTGCGCTAAGCTGTACTTGTTTCTGCTGCAAAATTGTAATCGGAATGGCAAAAGATGGTTGTTATTTGTTTTATTGATTTTGACACTTACAAATGAAACTTGAGATTTCTTGAAATCTTAGTGGCATAACGTCAATAATGATACTAGAAGCTCAACTTATTTGGTAGAAGCTAGGCAAAAGAGTCAAGGAACATCCCTGGTACTAACCATCAGTAAAATACTTTGCCTTATCATCCATTTACACAAGAAGTTCCGATCCTTGTCATGATTGACTTGCAATAACTTGGTTGTTCTAGCAATAAATATTCTATTCTCAAGTGAAGGATACCATGCCAAGTCTACTTTTGAATTTCAAGTTTATTTGTATGAAGAGCTGAAAATTGCATATCCTTCTTTGTGAACTTAAGAATCAAAGTGATCATAGTAGCGGTTAGTGGTCACTCATTTTGGTGATCAACCATTTCAAGATTGTCATCTTCAATATTTAACTGTGATTAAACCCTTTTTTCAATCATATAGTTTTAGAAACACTAATTTCTCACCATGTCAACCTAGTGTAACAGGTCCGAATCTTCTTGTCCAAGATCACAACAAACGAGACTGCACCTCGGCTAACCTTCAAGTTAACGCATCACATTTTGTTAATATGAAATAGAGCGTACATAAGTATCATGTAAATCTGTGTCATCTTGTAAAACTTGGCTCCTTACCAAACTATGAGCTCGTTTGGATTGGCTTATAAGTTGCTTATAAAAATTTATTTTATTTTTGAGTGTTTGGGGCATTGAAAGCCATTTTTGTCTTAAAATATCTTTAAAAAAAATAATTGAGTCCATTTAATAGTTTATAAAAAACTGACTTATAAGGTGAAAATAACTTATAAGCCAAAAAAAAAAAGTTGCCTAAATTTTTTTTTTTTTTTTTTTACTTTTTTTTAAAAATGCGTCCAAACGGGCTCTATATCAAACAGTTAATATGTTAGCATTTCACAACTTATGGTATATTTGGTAGCATCAATTTTTGGCATTCTATTTTTGTACTATATAGAAGAGCCGGTTGGCTCAACTTTTTCGTCGTCCATTCCAATTTTAAAAAAAAAAAAAATTGTGGGCCCCATATATATTAAACAACAACTAATATTAAAAAAAATGTGGGCCCCATATTAAACACCAACCAGTATTAAAAAAATAGAAGGAAAAAAAGGGGGACCCACCACCTCCAAGTTCACGGGAAAAAAAAAAGTGGACCCCATATTAACAAAATCAAGCAATATTAAAAAAAAAAAAAAGTGAATCCATATTAAAAAAACAAACAATATTAAAAAAAAAAAGTGCATCCTATATTAAAAAATCAAACAATTAAATCAATAATGATGGATTCATTTGCGCATGCGTATCAACCCATTAGTGGGAGCACATGAAATTATTGTACAACAACATACTTAAAATACTTATATATTAAAATAAGAAAGAAAAAAAAAAGGGGACCCACCACCTCCAAACTCACGGGAAAAAAAAAGTGGATCCCATATTAACAAAATCAAGCAATATTAAAAAAAAAAAGTTAATCCCATATTAAAAAAACAAACAATGTTAAAAAAAACAAGTGCATCCTATATTAAAAAATCAAACAATTAAATCAATAATGATGGATTCATTGCCACATGCGTATCAACCCATTAGTGGGAGCACATAAAATTATTGTACAACAACATATTTAAAATACTTATATATTAAAATAAGATAGAATTTAATTACTTTTTCATTTTTTTCTTACTCTAATAAATGTGAAAAGAGATTAATGTCATAAAAGAAAAAATAATATTAAATGAAGATCAAATAATTAATAAGGTAAATTAGTGAAATTATAATTCTAATTGACGTTTCCTTAAAAAACGGTGTAAAAAATAACATGACAAGTAAAATGAGTTAAACAAAAAATATTTATTAAAAATTAAAAAATAGAAGTTCTTCATTTAAATAGAAAATCAAATTTCTACTTTGTTTCATTTTAAACATGTAAAATTAATATAATAATTTGAATTAGAATTATCCGAATCAAAATTTGATAAGAAAATTATATGTATTACTTTACTATTACTACTATATAGAAGAGCTAGTTTATAGAGGCAAGATCGTCGTCCGTGTTCGGTCCCACTTTTTTATTTAAGGGCAAAAAAATGACGTTTTATACTTTATATTACCAACTCTTCTAAAAACTAGATAGAAATACTTTATTATATTTCTATTTTTCTATTATATAGAAGCATCGGTTTACCCATGCTTAGGTAAATCGATCCTAAAAAAAAAAAAAAAAAAAAAAAAAAAAAAGTGGACCCCACACTAAAAACGCCAAGCAATATTAAAAAAAAAAAGAAAAAAAGGTGGACCCCACCCTCTCCAAACTCATGAAAAAAAAGTGGACCCCATATTAAAAAAAAAAAAAGGCAACGTCAAAAAAAAAAAAAAAACGTGCACCCCATATATTAAAAAATCAAACAATATTCATGTAATTCCCAAAGTATCCCCATTAAGTCAATAATAGTGGATTCGTTGCCATACGCATATTAACCCATTAGTGGGAGCAAATGAAATTATTACGCGACAAAAAACATGGATCGTATTATTACTTTTCTTCAAAATATTTAATTATTTGTATTTGCTATTCCGCCATGTCATTTGTTATGTTTACTAAAATAAATATACTTAATATATATATATATATATATATATATATATATATATATATATATATATATATTTAAAAAATAAGATACAATTTAATTACTTTTTTATTTTTATTCTTACTCTAATAAATGTGAAAAGAGATTAATATCAAATGAATATCAAATAATGAATAATGTAAATTAGCCAAATTATAATTCTAATTCACGTTTCCTTAAAAAACCATGCAAAAGACAACATGACAAGTAAAATGAGCTAAACCGAGAATATTTACCAAAAATTAAAAAATAGCATTTCTTCGTTTAAATGGAAAATCAATTTCTACTTTTAAACACGTAAAATTAATTTAATAATTTGAATTAGAATTATCCAAATCAAAATTTGATAAAAAATAATAAGTATTTTACACCTTTAAATTAATCGAATTAAAATTGAAAGTATCAACTGATGCTTAAATATTGCTATTATTTTATCTCAAAGAGAGGAAAACAGTTTTCTTTTGAACAAGTCTTCTCTTTTAAAAAGTATTAATAAATTTTCGTAGCAAACACGAATATAATAAAGTTTTAGACACGGATCACAAACTACAATGTTATATTAATCGTATTTTGAACATAGTATATATATATATATATATATATATATATATATATATATATATATATATATATACATGTATACACTATAATACTGGCTGTAAAAATGTTGGGCGCAGTGCCGCGACGCGGCTTGCGTAGGCCATCTAGTAAAATTAAAATAATCAACTTTCTGCAAATAATGCTGACTGTATTTGAGTTAAACCTCCTTCATGTTGGGCCCGTGTTGGCACGGGGCATTCTCCCTAGTTGTATAGAGAGTTATAAGCTCTCGCTATGTAAAGGAAACACATAAAACTTATTTGCCCTACTTAGTGCTCTCTTTCAATATAAACTAGATTAGCCTCTGATTATTTGATGTGTCTGTTACTGATTAAGGAGTCCTCCTACCTTCAGTATAATTAGGGTTGTTCAGGGAAAATCGATAAATCGAATCAAACCAGAAAAAAAACTGAATTTTTTTTAGGTTTGATTTGATTTGATTTTTAATATTAAAAACCGATAAAATATGATTTGATTTGATTTGATTTTTAATATTAAAAACCGACAAAATATGATTTGATTTTGATTTTAAGTAAAACATAACCGAAAAAATCCGAATCAAACCGATTATACGAATAATATTTAAAAATTATAATATATATATATAATTTCGATCATTCATCGAAAGAACCACTTTAAGTAATGAATATTATTCAGATTTTGAGACGAAAGAAGTCCTTTGCTATCAAAATATCCAATATTTTGAAAAAATTTCACTGATTACCCATAGTCAGGAATAGAATAATTGAGGGAAAGATATTACGATCATAAAAAAAAAAAATGACTAGCAAAAGATAAATTGGCTAGTTCTCATTATTTAATTAAGAAATCCATACCTCACAAGCAGCAGCTAATTCTATATATATATATCTGTGTGTGTGTCTGTGTGTGTGTGTATTACCGAGCAAAGGAAAATATAGCTCATGAACGTTAGGCATATATCAATATCCAAATAGAGTAAGTAAAAAACCTAATTTTAGTCATTTTTCTCCTCCTTCAAGCATACAACCTTCTTGTAGTCATCTATTCTGTATAAAAGTTATGTATATAGTTAAGAAAAATAATAATCATACTAAAAACCGATAAAAACCGAAAAGATCAAAGAAATCGAAAAAACTGACTCAAGGAAAAATCGACTTAATTGGTTTGATTTGATTCTTGTATTTGGAAAACCGACTTAAATGATTTGGTCATCTTTTAAGTACTAACCGACCCAAACCAGATCATGAACCCCCTAAGTATAATGTTACTAAACCAAATTACAAGATATCTATAAAGAATGAGCCTCACATTTGAGAGGGAGAAAGGAGAAAATTCTTCATGTGAGTTCACATACACAAATAAAAAAGTTATTGCGACCTAGTTGTAATCTGACTTAACCAGTAGCTACTTAAGCTGAAATGTTCCTAAGTTCATTCTTCTAAGTGACATCTTTTTGTGTTGTATTTTTGGTGTGTTCGAATTATTGTAAGTTTGTAACTGCAGATTAGCCATGATGTAAAGTTATCTACTTGGGTTAAAAAAGGACACGCTTACTTTGAAATTACTTTGTTTACCTAGGATGTATTTTCTGAGTGTAGTGGGGGCTTTTTTGTTTCTTCGGCAAGGTTGTAGAGAAAAAAAAAGGATGGCGCCTTTATATAATGCCTAAATCTATACGAGCGATCCTCTATTTATGTCTATCCATGGTTATCACAAGGTTGTACAGAAGTTTTTGGATGTAGCTCTCTGTTTTCATTAATCGGCACGGTATCTCAATTGGTACAAAACCTAAAGTGAAGTTAAAACATTTCATTGTATTACCAACTCAAAACACCTGTACATGTCTCATCCTGAGAAGCATCCAACGCTCATTAGTCATTACTACAATATAATTTTGTTCCTTTTTCACTTTCTTATTCTTGCGATGCTTTTTCTAGAGAAACGCTCTTTCATGAGCAACACTGCTATTGCTGCT
This sequence comes from Lycium ferocissimum, assembly GCF_029784015.1. NCBI lineage: Eukaryota > Viridiplantae > Streptophyta > Magnoliopsida > Solanales > Solanaceae > Lycium > Lycium ferocissimum. Next base: position 37,725,660 of record NC_081353.1, on the reverse strand, counting down.
GAAGAACAAGTTTCCATTAGCAACGAATGTCAAATACTTGTATCATCAATCTAGGATTTACTTTTAGTATTTATAACATCTTGTTGTAACTTTTATAGTCCAAACGTAGGACCTGTTTGGCCATGAGAATTATGCCCTTTTTTCCTCTCGTATTTTTCACTTTATTTGAAAATCAACGTTTGTTCAGGAAAATTTCAAAATTTGGAAAACACCTAAAACTCCTTTTTCACTTTCAGTACATTCAAACTACCAAATATTTGTCGCAAAAACTGTTACCAAATACAACTCCATTTTCAAAAATTCCAAATAAAGTGAAAAAAATTTGGTTTACTCTAATTAAACGCCTACATACTTTCTTTCTAACAAAGAAAGAGTTTATCTTTCAATAATTTCACAAAGTTTTGTTTCCATGATTTGTATAATAATGCAATATTAGCGTGATCTGGAAAAAAAAAAGTGTGCTTTTTCGTAAAATCTTCTCAAGCTAATATTTTGCTACAAAACTTACAACCCAAATTTTCAAAAACTTATTTTTATAAAAGCTAAAACAAACACATTTGTAAGGAATTATTTTTGGGAAAAGCACACAAATTACCCCCTTTAGGCAAAATAATTACACGAAATTGCACCCAAATGAACTAATTTTGCTAGCACCCCAGCAGTCCAAAATATTTACCCGGTATACCCCCACCCAAGCTCTTATGTTGGAATCAATTGTGTGCTACTCACTCTGTCCCAAAAAGATTTTCCTCCTTTCATTTTTAGTCTGTTCCAAAAAGATTGTGTCTTTTCTATATTTAGACAATTTAACTTTATGAGATGATTTACAGCCACATAAATATCTAAAGCTTATTTTGGACCACATATTTCAAAAGTCTTCCTTTATTTCTTAAACTTTGTGCCGAGTAAAAAAAAGATAATCTTTTTGGAACAGAAGAAGTATTAATTAGGTGCTTTCCAGCATCCAATTAAATGCAATGGGGCCCATTCTCCACCCCTCCATCTACGTGATAAGATTCTGTCTTGTGTGCCCCCTCTTTTAGTTTGTTGCAATTAATTTTTTATTATTTATACATTGTATGATTTTTTACATTGTACTTGATATTTATCATTTTACCGTTTCTTCTCTAACTTTTCTAGTTTAATTTAAAAAGCTTGAAATTCTTGTTTAGGATAGAAATTCGAAGTTAATGATTGATAATTGTCAAAATCGTTCGAGCGTTGATTATTAAATCCCCCATTCTTTTGGGAGTTAGCATTGAGGAACATGTAGACAACTAGGGTATATGTACGACTCCTTTAGATCATAAGCTGATACAAAAATAAGAAAACGACTTTTATAATATCAACTATAAATGTTGGTAATTAGGATAAGATGGGAAAAAATAAACTCCATTTATTAGTGTAATTGAATTTTTTTTATCATATCCCTTTATTGTGCATGAAGTTTATGATTTCCGTTGATATAAATCTAATCACCTAAATTTAACACGATAAGAAAATTGCGCTGAATTTTTTAGTTCAAACATTAATTTAGTGATTTGCTTTAAGAATCTCAAAACTCCATTGTTTGTCTTTAGATAGTGGTGAAGAAGTCTAAGAATAAAAAATTGGTGATTGAGGATTTTTTGGAGGCTTTGTTTCAAATTTAGATCATTTGGAGCAGATTTTGGGTGGTT